>NC_069499.1:178394633-178667133 GCF_027579735.1 Bombina bombina | reverse complement strand
GGGAGAGAGAGAGAGACAGAGGGGAGAGAGGAGGGGGGGGAGAGAGACAGGGGAGGGGGAGAGAGACAGGGGAGGGGGGAGAGAGACAAGGGAGGAAGGAGAGAGAGACAGGGGAGGGGGGAGAGAGAGAGACAGGGAGGGGGAGAGAGAGACACAGGGGAGGGGGGAGAGAGAGAGACAGGGGAGGGGAGAGAGAGAGACAGGGGAGGGGGGAGAGAGAGACAGGGGAGGGGTGAGAGAGAGACGGGGTGGGAGAGAGACAGGGGATGGGGGGAGAGAGACAGGTGAGGGTGGGAGAGAGACAGGGGAGGGGGGAGAGACACAGGGGAGGGGGAGAGAGACAGCAAATTGAGCACATACCTTTAATCTGCAGCTCTGCTAGCCATGGTGACACTGTCTGACTCTGGCACTTCACACTACGGCACCGGCCAAACTGCATTACAGAGCACACAGGCAGCTTCTTTCCCCTCAGCAGGAAATGACAGTTTGAAATCAGAGCATTGCTCCAGGTTACCATGGCAATGCTCTGATTTAAAACTGTCATGACTAGGAGACAGCGTCACAGCACAGGCAGAAGAAGGAGGGTTGTACCGGTGGGGGCGAGGGGGGGCTGAGTGCGGCTCGGGGGGGGGGGCGCGGGGGGGGGGCACTCAAGAAAAAAAAGTTTAAAAAAAAACAGTTGGGAAAAAAAAAATTACACCAGTACCAATACATCAATACATAGTATGTGTCACTCACCACCGGCACCTATACAATTCCATTTCCAATACACATACACACTTGACGTGACAGTCTGAGTCTCTCTCTAGTGTTACCTATCTCAGACAGCACAGCATGCAGTGCCAACAGTGTCACACAGTCACAGCCGCAGGTGATGTTTGCTCTGAGTCTTCTCTGTGCCTCCCTCACATATTTCCCGCCCAGCAAGTCAGTCAGACTGCCCCAGACCAGAGAGGACATGCTCCTGTATCTGATTGGCTGTGGGGCAGGCAGTGCTCCAGAGGCTTCAAGAGAGAAGCCTCCGGTGGGAGCGGTATGGGCTGCAAAGAGAGTGAGCGCTTAGCCACTGGGTGGCACTGTGGCACACTCTCTCTAGCAGCCCATACTATACACATTCATATTGCGCAATGGAAGGGTAGCTGGCCTCTACTTCCTTGCGCAATATGAATGTGATTGTGACCGGCACTGTAAACTTAAAAAAAAAACTGTAGTAAACACAACACAGGCGGGGGGGGGGGGGGGTAGGGGGGGTCAGTTTGAGGAATCCAAAAAACATTTTGGGGAAAAAAAAATGGAACATTTTTTTTATTATTATTTTTAATAAAAAATAGTGTATTACCCACATTGGCCAGGGGAGGCACTGCCTCCCCTGCCTCCTATGAATGCACATCACTGATCCAGACCATCCTCTGACAGAGAGCAGCCTTGTTTGACCTAGTATCTAACTTTGATTTTTAACTTCATTTGTATATGTTTGCTGATACTTTTGGTGACATTGCCTTTTTAACTCATTTTTTTTTTTAAATCTTTTATTTATCGATTTTTTCCACATGCAACAAAAAGACAATATATATATAAAAATAAAAAAAAGAAATAAATATAGAAATTGTACACAATCTTTGTTGGAGACGCAGCTCCTATACCATCAATAATAACAAAAATACATAATGGATTTTTTCATCCTGGCTCGAAACATACAAAATAAAGTATAAATATAACAGATAACAGAAACTTTTGACGGGAGACACAACCCCTACAACATCAGCAACAAGGAGACACAGCTCCTGCTCCACCTCTTCTACCAAAAAATGTACCTCAGCTGAGGCCCATAAATCCTTAATCCATGAGGAGAAGAAAAAAAAAAAAAAAGGGAAATTCTCCTCTCTCCCCCCCCCCCCCACCACCACCACTGCGGTATCCCCACCCATCACTCCCCACCAGGCCTCTCCAACCAGCTGTGTGGAAAGACATTTAATAGGGTCAATTCCGCAAAACTCACTGATGATAAGAAGGGGGAAAGAATCAATTTTTGCGACAAAGTGGGATAAGATAGTATAACAGGAGACCACCTCCACAAAAATTTCTGAATTCTTTTCTCTCCAGCATCGTATAAGTGATACGATTCAAATACTATTTGATCTTGCAATATTTTAAACACCATAGCTAGCCCACAGCTATTCTTAGTTTTCCAATTTTTCAGTATACAATGTCTAACTGCTAATATAATTGTATTTAAACTATTTAGGGTATTATAATTAATAGCCTCATTCAGAGGGCAGAGAAAGATAATATCAACCGCAGATAGACCTATTGTTACTTTATATAATTTATTAAACCAGAAGATGATTTTCAACCAAAGTTGTCTAACTTTAGGGCATGTCCAGAACATATGAAGTAAGTTCGCCCTACCATGTGCACATCGCGGACATAAATTAGCCACGAAGGATAAAACTTAGCTATTTTCCATGGTGAAAGATAGAAGTTAATAATCAATTTCATATGAGATTCTTTCCAAGAAATTGGTACTTTACACTTGGACATGGACCTAAAGCTCTGATTAATTGTTTCATGTTCCACTAAGGGAGTTACAAAAGCCCAAGTTTTACATAAGTTATCCTTAATAAACTGACTCTGCTTATTGAGCATGATATCATACAACAGAGAAATTGACACATCTCCTGCGGTAAATTTTTGTATACATAGCTTAATATCCGGCCACACCGTTATGATAGGGGCACGCCACTTCTGGGCTGCAATATAGTGTCAGATTTGAAAATAAGCAAATAAGCCAGACATGGGAATCCCATATTTACTAAAAATATCTTCTACTGATAATATTTGGTAATTTTCATCCAATATTTGGTTTACAAATTTCAGGCCTTTTCCAGTCCAATCTTTAAATATTTTTTGGTGTAACCCTGGAAGAAAACTTGGATTACCTAAGATAGGTAGAAATTTAGAAAAGGAAAAATCTAGGTCTAACACTATACAAAATTTATGCCAAGCATGTACAATATTTTTAATGGAAATGAGACAGCTAATATTCTGCGGCAACTTCTGTATTGAAGAATGT
The DNA here is from genome assembly GCF_027579735.1 of Bombina bombina. Classification (NCBI taxonomy): domain Eukaryota; kingdom Metazoa; phylum Chordata; class Amphibia; order Anura; family Bombinatoridae; genus Bombina; species Bombina bombina. Next base: position 178,664,060 of record NC_069499.1, on the reverse strand, counting down.
AAAATAGCCTTTAAGGAGAATGGGGCAATTAGAAAGGTTTCAATCTCTTCAGATGAAACTAAACTAGATCCTGCAAGCCAATCTATCGCTATTTTAACCAAAGCGGCTAAATTATAAAGTTTGAGGTTGAGCAATGCTAATCCTGCTACGTCCACCTTTTGCATTAATTTTCCTAAAGCAATTCGAGACTTTTTATTATTCCAGATAAATTTTGAAAATAAAGCGTTAATTAATTTCAAGTCCTTATTTAGAATAAATAAAGGGAGATTCTGCAGTGGGTACAGTAAGCAAGGAAAAATAATAGATTTGATTAAATTAACATGCGCTGTCAGAGACAATGGGAATACTGCCCAGAGATGTAAGTCTAAACTGATTTTTCGAAAAAGTGGCTCATAGTTAGCTTTATACCAAAAGCTGGGGTCTTTATGCAAGACTAACCCTAAGTATTTAATTGCGTCCATTTGCTTAAATGGAATATTAGGTACTACTGTCTGAGTATTGTTTAAATACATTAATTCGCTCTTTTCTAAGTTTATCCTGTACCCTGAGAAAGAACTAAAGATTTTCAGAATTTGAAGGACCGTTGGTATAGAGTCCTGTATATTAACCAGAAAAACTAACACGTCGTCTGCATATAACAGTGTTTTAAGGGACTGTGTACCAACTGGGACTCCAGATAGAGCTTCTCTAAAACGAATTGCAAGGGGTTCCAGCGCAATATTAAACAGTAACGGAGATAGGGGACACCCCTGTCTAGTCCCTCTTTGCAATGTTATTTTAGGGGATATCATCCCGTTAACCAGGATAAAAGATATAGGGTTATGATATAATCTGCTGATAAATTGTACAAATTCCCCTTTGAATCCAAATTGGTCTAATGCTCGAAATAGATACTCCCACACAATTGAGTCAAACGCTTTGACAGAGTCCAAAGAGAGGATAGCCACATCCTGCCAAAGAGGTTCCTGCTTATCCTTATCTATATTCCAAGCATAATCCAAAATATTGACTAATTTATGGATATTTTTGGATGGATTCCTATCCGCCATAAATCCGGTTTGATCTGGGTGAATAATTTTATGCAGACAGGTAGATAGTCTAGATGCAATAATAGACATTAATATTTTATAGCCTATATTTAAGACTGAAATTGGCCTATATGAGGCTGGATCTTCCGCATTTTTATCCTTCTTTAGGATAAAAGAAATGTTTGCTGCGGAGAAATAACTTGAGACAGGGCTCTGTGTACAGAAATAAGAATTAAAAAGTTTTTCTAATATCGAAAGTATATCACTATTTAAGCATCTATAAAACTCCGCAGGGAGTCCATCCGGACCTGCTGCTTTGTTCAGCTTTAAATTATCTATTGCTTTACTAATTTCTTCCATAGAAATTGGGGCATTAATTAGATCATCACAGGATATTTTAGGTACCTTTATCAGATTCCAAAACATATCTTGCTTCCCATTATCTATTTCTATTCTGGTATAGAGCTGTTGATAATAAGTATGAAAAGTTTCTACTATTTCCTTAGTCTCAGTAAGTCTGCCTTTATCTGTCTGAACAGCTAGAATAAGGTTTTTTTTTTTCCTTGCTTTAGTCAGTCTAGTCAGATATTTTGCGGAGCAACCATGCACGCCTCTAAAGTAAAGGTTAATCTTTGTTTCTTCTTCTACTAGTTTTTGTTTTAGAAAAAGATCTCTTTCCTTTCTATTGTCTCTATATTTTCCCCAATTAGCCACCGTCGGGTTTATGTGATATTTTCTATAGGAATTCTTAACTTGATTTATGATTTGAATTTCTCTCGCTCTATTCTTTTTCTTTCTTATACTTACATAAGACTGAATCTTTCCCCGCAGAACCGCTTTAAAGGCTTCCCAAAAAATTTCTGGTTTACAAAGCTAATTTAGATTCTCATTATAATACCGTTGCCACAAATTTTTTAAAAAGTTAACAAATTTCGAGTTAGTGTATAGATGGCGAGGAAAAACAAATCTCGGTATTTTACACTTTTCTTTATTACCTAAGGGAAACGTTAACGAGACAATAGCATGATCTGAGACACAAATATCTCCCATTGCACTCTCTAGATCCTGCAAAACTAATGTTTCCGAAATTAGGAAGAAGTCTATTCTAGAGAAAGTACAATGTGTTTTTGATTCACATGAAAACGCAACTATATCAGGATTTTTAAACCGCCATACATCCACTAATTTCAACTTTGAGCAAAATTGTCTTAAAAATGTAGCATTTCTATTATGGCTCATTTTATTTTTTTTTTAAAATCTATCTAACTCTGGACAAAGAGTTGCGTTAAAGTCCCCTCCTAGTATCAAATTCTCAGTAACCAAAGGAAATAACTTAAGTTATATTCCTTCCCAGAAAACAATCGAAAACTCATTTGGAGCATATATATTACATATAGCCATTTTCATATTTTTCAGTTGTATCTGGAGAAGAATAAATCTGGCTGCCGGATCTATTTCTACCTTGATTACTTTATTACTTGATTACAGCAACCCCACATTTTCTATATAGACCGGATGTGGAGATAACTTCTCCCACCCATTTTATTTTTAATTTTGCTGCTTCTTTCTCATTAAGATGGGTCTCCTGCAGGAGAACCACATCCAGTTTATAACTAGCTAATGTTTTAATGACTAATTTGCGCTTAATGGGGGAAGCTATCCCCCCACATTCCAAGATAAAATTTTAAGTCCTTCGCTCATCTAATAAAAACCTATATAGCACAGCCCAGGGGGAGGGCGGGGAGGGACACCCACCAAGGGGCGGATAGGGTAAGAGGGGGAGAAGGGAGAGTGGGAGAGAAAAAAATAAATAATATATATATATATATATATATATATATATATATATATATATACAAAATTAAAAACACATAAAATGCAAAAAATAACAACTTCACTATTTCTATTTACCATAAGGTAGTAATTATTTAGACCAGACTCATAACAGTAGATCCCTTTTCCTTATGTGTATTCTAAAGATTACCCAGTCTCTATATATTTTTTGACTTCTTTCGCCTTATCAAAGACATATCTGGCACCTTTATCATCTACAATTCTACGAGCCGGATAGACCAGGCAAGCTTTTATCCCCTTATTTATCAATTGTGTACAGTATGGGGCCATTAATTTTCTCTTTGAGGAGGTCTCAAAGGAGAAGTCCTGAAATAACAAAATCCTACTCTTTCCAAAGATAGGAGAGTCATTTTTTTTAGATAATTTCAATATTTCAATCTTATCTTGGAATTTTAGTAGTTTGAAAACACAGATTCTGTTCTTTAAGGCTCCATCTCGGGAAGAATTCTTTGGGCCTACCCTATGAGCTCTCTCTATTGCCAATGGTAACAACTGGGGGGACATCCCTAATGCTTGTGGTAATGTAATTGAGGTGAATTTCATTAGATCATCATACTCTGGAATTTCTGGCAGGCCCACTATCCTAATATTATTACGCCTGGAGCGATCCTCAAGATCCTCCAGGCGTATCTGCATACTTTTAGTTTTAGTTTTATGTTTCTGGATTAAATCTTCATGTATATGGGTTACATCCTCTACATCAGAGATTCTAGTTTCTGCCTCTGTTAGTCTGGCCGAAAACTGCCTTACTTCAGAGGATAGCGTAACTAGTTCAGTAGATATAGTCCCTAGCTCTTTCTTTAACTTCAACTGCGAAATCAATACTTTTGGGTCGAACGGCATTTTATTAGATTCTGTTACACTATCTATACTGGTATCCATCATTTTACTTGTTTTATCTTTTACTTTTACAGGCATTTTGGGTGAATTAGATTTCACCTGAGTGATAAATTTTTCCATTAAGGATAGTACAAAGAAAATAAATCAAGTGTACATTGTCAGGTATAAACCTGCAACCACAAAGAAAAAAATACGTCGTGAACAGCAAATAGAACCTATGTGTTCCCCCTTTTTTTTTTTTCCTTCCTTTTTCTCCCTCCTTTTCCCCCCCCCCCTCTTTTTCCCTTTTTTTTTTTTCTTTTGTGAGTTTTATTATAAAACCTTGGTGTAAAACAAACTTAAGTTGTGTACTTTTAGTCGTGTTACTAGTGGATAAAAGCCTGTACTAACTCTATAACCAGTATATATTACCTGCTAATATTGCCATTAGACACATCTTTTTCACAATAGTATATCACACACAGAGGATCATACACTTTCCTTATAAAGTCAGCTTAGTCCCTGCTTATGAAATATTTATCATCAACTTGCTTAACCAGTGTTAATTCCTTAGCTCCAATACCAACCACCCATTAGAAAAAACAGGACATTCAAATCTATATAACCCAAAACACATATAACCACATTTGAAACAATAAGGCAAGATAAATGCTAGTTAGAAAAATAACACAAAATTTAGACTAGCTATATATCCCCCTGAGTTTCATCTTGGCCCAACAATTTACCATATGCTATAATTCTGCCATTGTATAGTATTTGGGGATGTCCAATTAGGGTTTTAACCCTCACTTCAAAATATAAAAGTTCTGAGAGAAAACTTGCTCTTGCGTGGTAACTTACTCCCCCTTTTTTTTTTTTCACGGCACTATGATCCTGACACACCAGCCAGTAGATTCAGGGACAATTATCAGTTACCCCGATAATATAGACAGTTAATTCTAGACATGTCCTCACTTTTTTGCCACTCCTGTTCCCGATTTCCAATAAGTATATCAGTACCAGTACATATGTCCATATAATGGAACGGCGGCCTTTCCTCTGCCCAATACTGTAGCTGTATCCCTGGCCACCTGACCAGATAAATAAGAGTTAATAACTTACAGATGCTGGCTGCTTGATTCAACTCTCATGCGCCTGCTTTAACTAAGCGCTGTACAGCCGTTTTTCCCTTCAGGAACGATGCATCCTGTGCTGCTCTGCAGATCTGTAGAGGCTCCGTCTGCATAAAGAGCGTGGCGTCCACGCCCTCACACACCTCCAATCCTCTATTGGATTGCGAAATGGGCTCGACCTCAATGCTATTTCTGGATTGGCCGCTTCTCCTGCTGCACCCCCAGTTTAGTACGTACTGGGTATGGTGTTTCGAAGGTGGCCGGGGGAGTCCATCACACTAACAGAGCCCTAGGAGGTGAAGCCACCCCACAATGGGCACACTTTCTTCGCCTTTACTTAGCCACCGGTCTGCTCCTGACAGCCTATGCGCTTCCGGCATTCCGAGTCTCCCAGACTCCAACGGATACACCACTGCCAGCTGGGTCTTTACCTTTTGCGAGGTGGGTAATTATCAACTTTAGGTTATGGATACTTGTTTATCAGGTCTTTTCACTGCACAGTGAAGTTGCGGCTCAGACTGAAAGCCGATTGTATAGTCACTTGGGTGTTTCCTGCCAGGGCCGGAGTGGATTTGCCCAGTTCCCTAGGGTGCTTCGTACACCGACAACGGGAAGAATGGCCACAGGAGGATGATGCATACAGCTGTCCACACTCGGTACAACATGCCAGCCTCAGCGTGCTCTACTGAAACAGCTCCTCCCACCGGAAACTCCTCTCAGTTTGCCCAGATTCTTTAACTCATTTTTACGTGCACTTAGAGAGCGCCCCTAGTGGATATTTGTTACAGCATTTCCCCTTATTGTTGTCGATGGACTGCTGAACGTCTGTGGAGAAAATCATGTACCCTTGCTGATTTCCAGCATTATAAATTCATCCTGATGTCATACAACTCTGCCCTCAGCCTGCCCAAACAAATATTTTTCTCCTCCCTCGTGTCAACTTACTCATCCAACCCAAGGAAGCTGTTTTCAACCTATAACTCCCTTGTACGTCAGCCTGAACCTCCGTCCTATAACAACCTCACTACTCAGATTAATGCTGATCACTTCAAAAATAAAATTGACACAATTAGAAAATACATCTCTCCAGACATCCCAACCTTCAAAAACTCATTTCAGGGAGGTGCGCCCCCGCCCCTCACTTAACTACCTCACTGCTTGCCAACCTCACAATAGTACCTCACTGTATTACCTCTGTATAGTACCTCACTGTACTACCTCTATATAGTACCTCACTGTACCACCTCTGTATAGTACCTCACTGTACCACCTCACTATAGTACCTCACTGTACCATCTCACTATAGTACCTCACTGTGTCACCTCTGTATAGTACCTCACTGTACCACCTTCACTATAGTACCTCACTGTACCCCCTCACTATAGTACCTCACTGTACCACCTCATTATAGTACCTCACTGTACCACCTCTGTGTAGTACCTCACTGTACCACCTCACTATTGTACCCCCCAGCCCCCCCCAACCCCAATTCAGAATTCCTCAGTGCTCTGATTATGAAATGGTTGAGTATGGGAGCCGGCACAATATAGAGGTATGGGAATCTGCACAATATAGAGGTATGGGAGCCTGCACAATATAGAGGTATGGGAGTCTGCACAATATAGAGGAATGGGAGTCTTTAAATCTCACCTATATATATCAGGTCTGCTGCTATGTCTCGCACCACACTAGAGTAAAGTAGAGATCAGGAAGGGGGGAAAAGCCTAGAGAGGAATGCAGTAACTATTTACTATATGCCCATACAAATGCAATGGATAAGTTAGGTTTATTTTAGCTAGGTCTATTTTAGTTTAGTTAAGTCTTTTTTTTAAAATAGAACTAATTTGCTTCAGGGCAATGCCCTACAAAAGGCATTTTTAAGGGCTATTGGCAGTTTATTGTTAGATTAGGATTTTTTTTATTTTGGGGTGGCTTTTTTGTTTCTATAGGGGTATTAGATTAGGTTTCATTTTTAATATTTTGGATAATTTCATTTATTTTTGGTAATTTTAGTTTTTGTTTTTGTTTCCATAATTTTAGACTGTTTTTTCTTGTAATCTTTTTTTTTTTTTTGTAGTGTTAGGATTTTTTAATTTTGTAATTTAGGTTTTTTATTTTTGGGGGGTTGGTTGGGTGGGGGGGTTTACTGTTAGGGGACTTTTTTTTAGGTAAAAGAGCTGTTTAACTTAGGGCAATGCCTTACAAAAGGCCCTTTCAGGGCTATTGGTAGTTTATTGTTAGGTTAGAGGGTGTTTTTTTTATGGCGGGGCTTTTTGTTTTTATAGGAGTATTAGATTAAGCGTAATTTTTATTATTTTAGATAATTTTGTTTATTATTTTTTGTAACCTTAGAGCTTTTTTTATTTTTTGTTATTTTATTGTAATGTAATTTTTTTTAATTTTTTCGAAGTGTTAGGATTTTTTAAATTCAAAATTTAGGGTTTTTTGTTTTTCATTATTTTTATTGTTTTAAAATAGTAATGTTAGGTTACTTTATAGTTTAAACTTAGTTTTTCTTTATTTCACAGGTAAGTTTTTATTTATTTAAAAATAGTTCTATTGTAAATTTAATTTAAAATTAGGGGGGTAATAGGTTTAGGGGTCAATAGATTAACTTAGTGTGTTGCAATGTGGGGGCCAGCGGTTTAGGGGTTAATAGGTTTAGTTTAGTAGTTGCGATGTGGGGGGCTGGCGGTTTAGGGGTTAATAGGTCAATTTTATTAGTAGCGTTGTGGGGGCCCGGAGGTTTAACTGTGGTTTAGGGGTTAATAGGTTTATTTTATTAGTAGCTATTTGGGGGGCGGGTGTTTTAGGGGTTAATAGGTTTATTTAGTGTTGGCGATGTCGGGGAGTGGGAGTGGCGGATTAGGGTTGTTTAGACTAGAGGGTTTATGTTAGGGTGTTAGGTTTTAACATAACTTTCTTATTCCCATAGACATCAATCGGGTTGCATTACGGCTATCGCCATTTCGCAATCTCAGGTGTTAGTTTTTTTCTAACACTTTCTCTCCATTGATGTCTATTGGGGAAAGTGTGCACGCTTTATTTAATTTAGCTCTATTTCAATTATGTTAAAGTTAGGGGGTTTTGGCTTAACTTGTAATGGCATCGCTAAGGAAAAGTGCGATACCGCTAATTTTTTTGCGTTATTTATGCACCTGGAATAGCGCAAAACTTGTAATCTTGGTGTATGAAAGATGCAACTAAGTGATCGCCTATAAAAAGGCATGTAAAAATATACCAGTTATGTTAGTAGCAATTACGTCAGTGAGAGTAAGACAATAACGTTTTAAAAATTAAGTATAAAGACACTCCATTTGTAAATGTAGTTGTCCTGAAGTGACTATAGAAGTATATCCATCATGCCAAGATACCTATGGCATTCATGTGGTTACAAAGTGTTGAAAATGTATTGTGATAATAATAGGTTAATAACACACATTTAAATTAGCACTTTCGTTACATAGTGAACAAAGGGCTTACATGAATAGATAATTACTGTAACCTTAAGAGGTGTGCATTGGCTATTGTATGAGTCAGTTTTAGGAGACCTCCCAGTTTCTAACAAACATATGCAAATGCAAACAAAAAAGTCCAAATCAGGGGGCATATCCAACCAGCAATCCTGAACGGTCGCACTTTCAGGAACTCCGGCTGACCAGCCTTGAATCTGACAAAAATAGGCTTCATCCTACAGCCACAGAATCACCCCTGATTAATATATCACTTCTAAGGTCTACACAGAGCCAATCATTATCTCTGCAGCTGTATTATTGACACCTGAGATCAAGAACGGACGATAAGGGCCTGGAGCAGTGGCTCATCACAGGCGGCGCAACCCCCTTGGTAATCCGAGGTTTATGGACTGAACTGGAATTAAATCTATCTCACACTGCCAAGAACACTGCCAAGAAAGTAAAAATCTGCCTTGCAAGACCGATAGGTCTCATCAGTATTTCTTGGGACCGCAAGATCTTTAATACACAACTGTGCCACCGCATACTACTAAGCCTCAGCTTCCTCAAAAACCATATTGGAAATGGCGGCCATGGAAGGAGCATGTTTACAAAATGCTTTAGTAAACTCAAATGCCTTCTGCAATCCCTACTCGATAGAGCACCAGCAGATTACTTAATAAATGTATTCAACAACGGCAGCACAGACCCTGCTTCAGTTAATACACCCAGCGTGGCTATGTCTCCCTCCAACAGCGCAGGATCCCAAGGTAAAAAATCTTGTAAGGAACACTCAGTGAACACTACATCTGCTGGATGTCCAAGGGACACCATAAGGAGATGAGATAATACACTCAAAGATATTGACCTCAATGGCTGGTACACCGGACATTGGCGTTGATCCGGTAAGCATTTTTACCCTGCAGAGGAAATATACTCCTGTTTGAATGCAAAAACCTGACACCAATGGGCTTCCTCTGGATACCGGGCTAATCTTAACAGAGACACCTACACAGTTTATACTTGTAAGGAGATGTTATATCTCAGTCTCCACTTTACACTCTATCAGCATGCCCAGGGAACATAGCATTCTCATACCTCTACAAATGTGAGACATTACCTTTGGTAAAATATCTGCCGCACAGGAGCCCCTTGCTTCTTTGATGATATCGTCGGTCCCCTGGATTGCTTATAATTGGAACTGCTTCTGTACGCAATAGAGATCCAAGCTTCCTCACTGAAAAAACTATGATCCTATGATCCAAGATGTTTTTCTTGAGCACATCCAGCCATAGAATGCTTGAACTTTCCCATATGGTTATAGAGCATCTTTAGCATAGTGTCTTGCAAGGAGTCACTTGACTCTTAATTAAAGCCTCTTAACACAGGGTTTTAACCCCTATGGAGAGACCTTAATAGACGCTATTCTAATGTTATTATGCATACATAATTTTACTGAAATACTGTTATAATCTCTCAGTTTGCAATCATAACTCAATATAATGTGCACTAAATATATTTAAAAGTCCCTTCTGAAAGGTTCCAATGTTTTACATCACACCACTGCCTTCAAAGATAGCTCATATTATTCATACCTTAACTCATATAATGCAGTCAGTATACATACAGCGCAGGTCTCCTGCTTATTTAAATGCTATTTATCTGAACCACCCAGTAGCCAGACAATGTTATACATATTTCCAATCTACATGCATTGTTGTTTTACCTTTTCCCATTTTACATGCTTGTTACATGCATTGTTGCTATACCTAGTTCCAACAAATATGATTGCTACATGTAATGTCGTTATACCTATTCAGACTTCTCAATGTCAAACATTGTGTTAATGTTAAATGGAAAAAGTTGTTAAAAAAGAATCCAGAAGGTCGAATGAACCTGTTCCCCTGATAGCTTTTAGTCATCTAGACTTTCTCCATTAATCCAAAGTAAGAGAGATTATGTTGTTGTTGTTTTTTTAACGGATCAAAAGTGAAAAATGTGACTTGACTAACGCCCATGGCCAGCAGCCAAGGTTGTGGGACAAAGTTGAGAATTATATATTTAGATCTCCGTTATATAATATCTTAAACAAGAGAAAGTCTTTGTGAATACTTCTGGATTCCAGTTATGTTGAAATAACTTTATATTCTTACAGTTATAATGCCTTATTCTTTACATAGTCACTTATTTTTATCAGTTGTCTTTAATTGTCATTCACATGGTTAATACTATTGTACAGACCAGCTAATTACAAGCCCTGTAAAATATATCTACCTACTTACCCAAGTCCATCTGCCCATTGGCTGGCCTAAATGACCTTGCCATTTGTAAAATGATATACTAGATTCTTTCACATACTTGAGAATACACAATGGGAGACTCTACAATTGTTTTGTTTCCTCCATAAACATTCCATTGTTTCTCCTTAGCACATTTAAGCCCACCTTTCCCTATAGTACACTCAGATTTTTCAAGTACTAGTTAATTAACAAAATGTCCAGTTCTGACCCTTTTCTTTAATTTTTGTTTTACCATTCATTTCTCTTTACTTACAAATCCTATATGCAAACTAGAAAAGTTAATAGCATAATGTTCCTGGGTAACTTTCCCTCATTACAATCCCTAGATTCATAATTTTAACACCTGAGGTCCATAAATGGTCTGTTCTGTTGAGTTATAATAGGGATGGAAAAAAAAAGAATAACCATAACTTTATTGCTTATATATCGCAGACCTTTGTTGTAAAACTGTAGCAAGTTTGCAAATGTTATTTCATGCCTCTGTATGTTTTATTTTGATATTATCATCAATAAAAATAATTATATAAAATAATAATAATAAAAAAGTCCAAATCAAATCCTAGGACGAATATGGCAGCTCTCTGTCATAGGACGGTAAGAATCCTGGTGGTGGAAACAATCTAAAAAAAAAATTAAACACACAGAGGAGCCATATGGCATAGTACCATCAAATAAAAGATTATACAGTATCCCAAAAAAGTGAGTACACCCCTCACATTTTTGTAGATATTTTATTATATCTTTTCATGTGAAAACACTGAAGAAATGACGCTTTGCTACAATGTAAAGTAGTGAGTATACAGCCTGTATAACAGTGTAAATTTGCTGTCCCCTCAAAATAACTCAACACACAGCCATTAATGTCTAAACCATTGGCAACAAAAGTGAGTACACCCCTAAGTAGAAATGTCCAAATTGGGCCCAATTAGCCATTTTTCCTCCCTGGTGTCATGTGACTCATTAGTGTTACAAGGTCTCAGGTGTGAATGGGGAGCAGGTGTGTTAAATTTGGTGTTATCACTCTCACACTCTCTTACACTGGTCACTGGAAGTTCAACATGGCACCTCATGGCAAAGAACTCTCTGAGGATCTGAAAAAATAATTGATGCTCTACATAAAGATGGTCTAGGCTATAAGAAGATTGCCAAGACCCTGAAACTGAGCTGCAGCATGGTGGGCAAGACCATACAGCAGTTTCACAGGACAGCTTCCACTCAGAACCAGGCCTCGCCATGGTCGACCAAAGAAGTTGAGTTCACGTGCACAGCGTCATATCCAGAGGTTGTCTTTGGGAAATAGACGTATGAGTATGAGGGGTAGGGGGTCAGCCTGTCAGTGCTCAGAACATATGCCGCACACTGCATCAAATTGGTCTGCATGGCTGTCGTCCCAGAAGGAAGCCTCTTCTAAAGATGATGCACAAGAAAGCCAGCAAACAGTTTGCTGAAGACAAGCAGACTAAGGACATGGATTACTGGAACCATATCCTGTAGTCCGATGAGACCAAGATAAACTTTTTTGGTTCAGATGGTGTCAAGCTTGTGTGGCAGCAACCAGGTGAGGAGTACAAAGACAAGTGTGTCTTGCCTACAGTCAAGCATGGTGGTAGGAGTGTCATGGTCTGGGCCTGCATGAGTGCTGCCGGCATTGGGGAGCTACAGTTCATTGATGGAACCATGAATGCCAACAAGTACTGTGACATACTGAAGCAGAACATTATCCCCTCCCTTCGGAGAATGGGCCACAGGGCAGTATTCCAACATGATAACGACCCCAAACACACCTCCAAGACGACCACTGCCTTACTAAAGAAGCTGAGGGTAAAGGTGATGGACTGACCAAGCATGTCTTTAGACCTAAACCATATTGAGCATCTGTGGGGCATGCTCAAACGGAATGTGGAGGAGTGCAAGGTCTCTAACATATACCAGCTCTGTGATGTCATCATGAAGGAGTGGAAGAGAACTCCAGTGGCAACCTGTGAAGCTATAGTGAACTCAATGTCCAAGAGGGTTAAGGCAGGGCTTGAAAATATTGGTGGCCACAGAAAATATTGACACTTTGGGCCCATTTTTGACATTTCCACTTAGGGGTATACTCACTATTGTTGCCAACGGATTAGACATTAATGGCTGTGTGTTGAGTTATTTTGAGGGGACAGCAAATGTACACTCTTATACAGGCTGTACACTCATTACATTGTAGCAAAGTGTTATTTCTTCTGTGCTGTCACATGAAAAGATCTAATAAAATATTTACAAAAATGTGAGGGGTGTACTCACTTTTGTGGGATACTGTATATATAAGCAAGTGGCTACTCAGAAACAACTAGCACCAGGGTGGTGCTAGTAAAGCATGCTTGTACTTCTTAGCTGTCCAGCTAAATGATATAGGGGCAGAATGCTTCAGAAGTAGGTCCAAGATGGCCACCGATGTGGGGTTCCTATACAGATGGAAATAAAGGAACCACAATAGCCCAGCACAGTTTGACCTCGTTGGGTACAATAAAATGTATCATGCTTATAAATATAATCTTGTATTTGATGGTACTAGGCCATATGGTGCCTCTGTGTGTTTTCCTTATCATCATCAAAATGTTTTATATTTTCTTTGGCCGCATATGTTTTCCATTTGTGAAGGTCAGCTTTAAAAGCCATGGAAAAGATTTTTTTAATGTGTTTACCTAATCTGATAGTAAAACATCTGGTTAAATTGGGTGGCTTAAAGTGAATGGAAATTTTGATGCTAAAGTGCCCGTTTTTTAAAAATTTGATTACAAACACGGGCACTTTAATTCGTCAAAATTTAAATTTCACTCGTGTTGTTAAAAAATACAGCTTTTAATTAGCTTTTAATCTTGACAGCCGCTCCAGCTTCCTCCGCCCGTCGCAAAGCCTCTTCCTGGGTCTAAAATGAGGAATCCGTCTTCCTCCAATCACGACTTCGTATCAGACACTGATTCCCTGGGGGGAAGCCGTAATTGGAGGATGACGATCCATAATTTCTGATGTCAGAAATGGCTTTGCGACGGCCGGAGGAAGCTGGAGCGGCTGTCAAGATTAAAAGGTAAAAAAAAATTTCACAACAGGAGTGAAATGTAAATTTTTATCAATTAAAGTGCCCCTGTTTTTAATCAAATTTTTAAAAAACGGGCACTTTAGCATCAAAATTTACATTCACTTTAACTAATTCAAACTGCAGGACTTTTATGCACTGGAATGGCATAGAAAAAGTAACAAAAAAAAAAAAAAAAAAAAGCATCTGAGTTGAAAACGAATAAGCAGGGAAAATAATAGAAGCACAACAAGCAGTTGATAAACATTTTAATCATCATTATTATTATTTTTTTTCAATTAAACTTTTGGTTACAGTATGAAACATTTATCCATGTTGCCAGTTCAGGTATCTATATAGGTTCAAATGCAAAAAATCTGGAAAACATATGTGCTCACTGTTAACACAAAAAATGTCTTGTTTTAAAAACACTACTAAGACAGATAAAATGTATTTTACACAAAAAAACAAAATGCATTAAAAAATAGTTTGTTTGTAATTGTGAGTGCAACTCTACAGATTGTTTGCTTGGATTTCTAAAGCAGCTTTTTTAAACTCCAACACTTAGGGCACACCAAAGGGCCAGTTTTTTTTATGACAGCCAAACTAGAGGACAGATAAAATAAGGTAACATTTTATGTATTTGATTAGTGCAATGTTTCATTGTTTTTTTTTTTTTTCCATGCTTTGAAGATGTGGGCAGGACCAATAACATGCATACATCATTAAAATAACTCCGCTTGGAAATAAAACTGTGTACTTTTAAATTTAGCTAATGGTTTATGCTCACAGATTTTATTGCTATTTATTTTCCTACAAGATAAAGCTAATTATGAGAAAGGAAAGAAAGAATGAAAGAAAATCTGAAGAATGAACGAAAGAATTTGTGAGCTCCAGAGTTCTGTGATAACTGTTTGTTCTGCCACTAGATGGCAGAAATGCACAACTTTATTGAGCAATTTTATGGCTCTTGAGTAGATAGCTAGACGCTTTGGGGCATGTTCACTACTGTGTCATTGCTACTATCTGTTAACAGCCACTCATTGTTATGGTTGTTAAGAATCATTAGTGGTTTCCAGACTTTAGTGACTATACTCTGGGATGCTTCTAGCACATTTACTATAGTACATTTTAGATCTCTTTACAAAGCAAAGGGGTTAATATTACTGCTCTCTTTAAACTAGAGAATGCAACCTAAATAGAATTGATAAGCTCGTTTATAAGAAGTCTGACAACGAGCTGTGTTTTCTGACCTTCTGGTAGTTGCGTACAAATTGTCCTTTTTTAATATAACCTAATTTGAGTACATAATACATCCTTCAATACCAAATACTGTATTTTCAGCTATTTCCAGATAACTGAATATTACAAAATGCAACCAACAGAAAGGTTTTCAATGGTAAATCAATGATCAAACTGCACTGCTGAGCCTTAAGGACAATACACATAAGGAAGTTGAGTTGCCGGCTATGTTCATTTAGCTATTCAAGCTGTGCAAAAGCATAGTGCTAGAAAGGTCCTTTAGCTTTTTTAAACTAAATCGTGGGCAGCTTGATTACTCATCTCTATAATCCTCTAGGTCTTTATTGTAACAACCATTAAGACATTTTAATGTCTACTCTCATTTGTAAGAGCAGAATAAATTCTAGAAGGATTTTATTTTAGACTACTGGGTAGCTTTTTATGTTAGATGCAAAGAAAAAGCTTAGGTTTGTGAGAACAAAGCTTACTAGGCCACAATGTGTTTGTGATTCTCTCTTGGTTTGCCAGGTTCCAGTAGAAAACAGGAAAGTCCAGTTTTTCAACAGACTGTCCCGTAGAATCCATACAAAATACTGGACACTTAAAGAGACACGATACCAAAATGCTGAATTACTTGAAAGTGATGCAGCATGTCTATAAAAAGTTAACTAGACAATATCACATAGACATCTCAATGCAAGAAGGAAGATATTTTACCTCACAATTTCCTCAGTAGCCACATCCTACAGCAAAGGGACGTGACATGCTAGCTGCATGCTAAATTGAATGCAGCATAACTGTAAAAAGAAAATTTAACATGAATATCTCTGTGTGAGAAAGGATTATATTTTACTTCAAAATGTCTTCAGCTCACTAGAGTAAGTGCTCTTTGAACAGTTATCTTTCGGCTACTTTTTTTACTCACTGCATGGTGGAAAGAAACACAGTTTGTTTTACTGTATTCTCATTGGATTTCACACCAAAATCTCACAATATTTGATAGTAAGGAGGGAAATAAAAGTGATTGTGTCTGTGCATGCCAAATGTATGCTGCTTTGCTAGTCCCAGGGCAAGCATCCTGATTGGATGCTTATAGTCCCTTTACAATGGAATGTGGCTACTGAGGACATTTTGATGTAAAATGTCTTATTTTTTTTACATAGAAATGTTCATGCTATGTTTTCTAGTCAGATTTTTACAGATATGCTGCAACACTTTCAAGCGATTCAACATTTCAGCATCATGTCCCTTTAAACATTCAGTCAAGATACGTGTCCAGGGACTTGCAAGGGGGAGTGCATCTAGTAACAGGTGCAGACATTTTATTTCACTTCTCAGTTTTAAAAAAGAAAGAATATAAAGTCTTGAAAAATGATGTTCAATTTCCTCAAGATCAAAGTAAGGGAAAACATAATTTATGTAAGAACTTACCTGATAAATTCATTTCTTTCATATTAGCAAGAGTCCATGAGCTAGTGACGTATGGGATATACATTCCTACCAGGAGGGGCAAAGTTTCCCAAACCTCAAAATGCCTATAAATACACCCCTCACCACACCCACAAATCAGTTTAACGAATAGCCAAGAAGTGGGGTGATAAGAAAAAAGTGCGAAAGCATAAAAAACAACGAATTGGAATAATTGTGCTTTATACAAAAAATCATAACCACCACAAAAAAGGCTGGGCCTCATGGACTCTTGCTAATATGAAAGAAATGAATTTATCAGGTAAGTTCTTACATAAATTATGTTTTCTTTCATGTAATTAGCAAGAGTCCATGAGCTAGTGACGTGGGATAATGACTACCCAAGATGTGGATCTTCCACGCAAGAGTCACTAGAGAGGGTGGGATAAAATAAAGACAGCCAATTCCGCTGAAAAATAATCCACACCCAAAATAAAGTTTAAATCTTATAATGAAGAAAACTGAAATTATAAGCAGAAGAATCAAACTGAAACAGCTGCCTGAAGTATTTTTCTACCAAAAACTGCTTCAGAAGAAGAATACACATCAAAATGGTAGAATTTAGTAAAAGTATGCAAAGAAGACCAAGTTGCTGCTTTGCAAATCTGATCAATCGAAGCTTCATTCCTAAACGCCCAGGAAGTAGAAACTGACCTAGTAGAATAAGCTGTAATCCTTTGAGGCGGAGATTTACCCGACTCGACATAAGCATGATGAATTAAAGATTTCAACCAAGATGCCAAAGAAATGGCAGAGGCTTTCTGACCTTTCCTAGAACCGGAAAAGATAACAAATAGACTAGAAGTCTTTCGGAAATTCTTAGTAGCTTCAACATAATATTTCAAAGCTCTAACTACATCCAAAGAATGCAATGATCTCTCCTTAGAATTCTTAGGATTAGGACATAATGAAGGAACCACAATTTCTCTACTAATGTTGTTAGAATTCACAACCTTAGGTAAAAATTTAAAAGAAGTTCGCAACACCGCCTTATCCTGATGGAAAATCAGAAAAGGAGATTCACAAGAAAGAGCAGATAATTCAGAAACTCTTCTAGCGGAAGAGATTGCCAAAAGAAAACAAAACTTTCCAAGAAAGTAATTTAATGTCCAGTGAATGCATAGGTTCAAACGGAAGAGCTTGAAGAGCCCACAGAACCAAATTCAAACTCCAAGGAGGAGAAATTGACTTAATACCAGGTTTTATACGAGCCAAAGCTTGTACAAAACAATGAATATCAGGAAGAATATCAATCCTTCTGTGAAAAAGAACAGAAAGAGCAGAGATTTGTCCTTTCAAGGAACTTGCAGACAAACCTTTATCCAAACCATCCTGAAGAAACTGAAAAATTCTCGGAATTCTAAAAGAATGCCAGGAAAAATGATGAGAAAGACACCAAGAAATGTAAGTCTTCCAGACTCGATAATATATCTTTCTAGATACAGATCTACGAGCAAGAATCAAGCGTTCAATCTCCATACCTTTAAATTTAAGGATTTGAGATCCTGATGGTAAAAAAGGACCTTGTGACAGAAGGTCTGGTCTTAACGGAAGAGTCCACGGTTGGCAAGAAGCCATGCGGACAAGATCTGTATACCAAAACCTGTGAGACCATGCTGGAGCCACCAGCAGAAAAAACGAGCATTCCTTCAGAATCTTGGAGATTACTCTTGGAAGAAGAACTAGAGGCGGAAAGATATAGGCAGGATGATACTTCCAAGGAAGTGACAATGCATCCACTGCTTCTGCCTGAGGATCCCTGGATCTGGACAGATACCTGGGAAGTTTCTTGTTTAGATGAGAAGCCATCAGATCTATTTCTGGAAGTCCCCACATTTGAACAATCTGAAGAAACACCTCTGGGTGAAGAGACCACTCGCCCGGATGTAACGTTTGGCGACTGAGATAATCCGCTTTCCAATTGTCAATACCTGGGATATGAACCGCAGAGATTAGACAGGAGCTGGATTCCGCCCATACCAGTATTCGAGATACTTCTTTCATAGCCAGAGGACTGTGAGTCCCTCCTTGATGATTGATATATGCCACAGTTGTGACATTGTCTGTCTGAAAACAAATGAACAATTCTCTCTTTAGAAGAGGCCATGACTGAAGAGCTTCTGAAAATTGCACGGAGTTCCAAAATATTGATTGGTAATCTCACCTCCTGAGATTTCTCAAACCCCTTGTGCTGTCAGAAACCCCCATACAGCTCCCCAACCTGTCAGACTTGCATCTGTTGAGATCACAGTCCAGGTTGGAAGAAAAAAAGAAGCCCCCTGAACTAAACGATGGTGGTCTGTACCACGTCAGAGGGTGTCAAACAATCAGTTTTAAAGATATTAAATGAGATATCATTGTATAATCCCGGCACCACTGGTTAAGCATACAGAGCTGAAGAGGTCGCATGTGAAAATGAGCAAAGGGGAACACGTCCAATGCAGCAGTCATAAGAACCTAGAATTTCCATGCATAAGGCTACCGAAGGGAATGATTGAGACTGAAGGTTTCGATAAGCTGAAACCAATTTCAGACGTCTCCTGTCCAACAGAGACAGAGTCATGGACACTGAATCTATCCGGAAATCTAAAAAAGGTTACTCTTGTCTGAGGAATCAACAAACTTTTTGGTTAATTGATCCTCCAACCATGTTCTTGAAGAAACAACACTCATAAAAAGCTGGAAAGGATCTTTCCATTGAAAATGAGCAAAGGGAATTGAATCCAATGCTGTTAAAACTTCTATGCATATATAGCAACTGAAGGAAATAATAGAGACTAAGGGTACCAACAGACGGAACCCAATACAAATTGTCCCTTGTCTGATAGAGACAAAGATAGTGACATAAACCATCTGGAAACCTAAAAAAAAAGGTGACCCTTGTGTGAGGAATCAAGAGCTTTTGAAAAAAGATCCTCTAACTATGTCTTGAAGAGCAAGTGAAACATATGAGAATCCGCATCCTCAGGAAATAATCTGAATGAAAACAGAAAAATGAAGAATACGCATTTATTGTATCTAAAGAAAACAAATAATGCTATCAATGACCACAAAAAGGCAAAATAGTTTGAATAAAACTCCAAAACCCAGTTCCTAGAAAAGGAACTGGAATAAAAACCCCAGAAGATTCCAGGTCTGAGCAGCGCTTGAACCCCATGGGTACCCAGCCATGCCTCAACAGTATCCAAAATATATAGGACAGAAACACACTGAAAGAAAGTGTTAGCCTTACTGGAATAAAATCAAAGAAATTTGGACAAAATAGAACCAAATAAATTTCAAAGAAGTCTTAACCTGCCCCTTACCAGCCAAGCTGGAATACGGCACGTGCATCGCAACATTAGGGAGCTAATTTCGAACACCAATTAAAAACATGTTACTTGGGAAAGAACTCAGGATTCGTTCCTTAATAAGAACAACCAAACTAGTATAAGCTTAAAGTTTTTGTCTTAGAACTCAATCTTGAAGCCCATAGTAACAGTTAAGAATTGAATCCAATTATAATTGATTATCTTAGAACAAAAGAAATATGGATTTTCTTTTTTTTTTTTTTTTTTTTAAAAATCACAGAATTCTTCTAGCTAAAATAGCTAAAGACATAGATTAACCCTCATTTGCGCATATATTCAATAAAATGAAGACACAAATGAAATCATTAGCATGATAGTCCAGTTTAAAGGACCAGTCAAAACAGAGGACTTGCAAAATGCAAAACAACAAGACAAATGCAACGGCACCTAGTCTAGTAAATGTTGTCCCTTAACAATGCTAAAATAAATCATGATCTGATACTTGATCTTAAAGTAAACAGAAAAAAATGAAGCAATTGCAATATCACAGGACCAAGAAAAGTACCTGATACTAAATAATTTTCCAAAAATAAGATACAACTATATAAAG
This sequence comes from Bombina bombina, assembly GCF_027579735.1. Lineage (NCBI taxonomy): Eukaryota > Metazoa > Chordata > Amphibia > Anura > Bombinatoridae > Bombina > Bombina bombina. The sequence goes on along the minus strand of NC_069499.1, from coordinate 178,643,807 downwards.
GAAAATAAATACTATTTTGCTATAAAAACAATAGCATAATTAGTAGGAGTAGAGATAGCTCCAATAAATTGGAGAACCCTCCAAATTGAATTTAACTGCTGACAAAGAATATAGTTTAAAAATAAAAGAAAATTCTCAGCCTATTCCATTCCCTAGTATGGGGAATTGGAAAGAAAACCTCTGAAATCACAGAAGAAATAAAAAGGTAGAAATAGTGTCAGCTAGTCTTAAAGAACTAGTTACCTTAATATCCAAAATAATCAACACCTCTTCAACAAAGAACAAATGTACTTTAATAATAAAAAAATTATATAAAAAAGTAGATTTGTTAGTGTCAATATCTGATGAAGAGAATTTCTGAAAGAGAAAAAAACATCATCAGAGAAGGATAAATCAGTATGTTGTTGGTCATTTGAAACTTCAATAATTAAAAAAGAAGTGAAAAAGACCTAAAAATCGTATTAGAAGGCACGAAGTCAGACATAGCCTTAATCAGAAAAAATATTTCTTATAAATCTTCTAAACATTTCTTGCACTTAAGAATGGAAATGTATAAAGCATAAATACTAATGGAATCTGCATGTAAAAGTATATCATAATAACTTATTACAAACCATAGCTAAAGATAAACATTTATAACATTTAAAATAAATGAACTTAGCTTTGGTAGAACTGAAACTCAGTTAAGCATTTTTCCAGAAGTGGCTTCTGACTCAGGGACAAATGGAGACATCTTGCAATATGTAATAAAAAAAACAACATATAAAACAAAATTGATCAAATTCCTTAAATGACAGTTTCAGGAATGGGAAAAAATGCCAGTGAACAAGCTTCTAGCAACCAGAAGCAATAAATAATGAGACTTAAATAATGTGGAGACAATAGAGACGCCCATATTTTTTAGCGCCAAAAAAGACGCCCACATTATTTGGCGCCTAAATGCTTTTGGCGCCAAAAATGACACCACATCCGGAACGCCGACACTTTTGGCGCAAAAAAAACGTAAAAAAAATTACGCAACTTCCGGCGACACGTATGATGCCGGAAACAGAAAAAATGTTTTGCGCCAAAAAAGTCAGCGCCAAGAATGGCGCAATAAAATGAGGCATATTCAGCCCCCGCGAGCCTAATAGCCCACAGGGAAAAATTCAAATTTTAAGGTAAGAAAAAAATTGATTAATTCATATGCATTATCCCAAATATGAAACTGACTGTCTGAAATAAGGAATATTGAACAGCCTGAGTCAAGGCAAATAAATGTTTGAACACATATATTTAGAACTTTATATAAAAGTGCCCAACCATAGCTTAGAGTGTCACAGAAAATAAGACTTACTTACCCCAGGACACTCATCTACAAGTAGTAGAAAGCCAAACCAGTACTGAAACGAGAATCAGTAGAGGTAATGGTATATATAAGAGTATATCGTCGATCTGAAAAGGGAGGTAAGAGATGAATCTCTACGACCGATAACAGAGAACCTATGAAATAGACCCCGTAGAAGGAGATCATTGAATTCAAATAGGCAATACTCTCCTCACATCCCTCTGACATTCACTGCACGCTGAGAGGAAAACCGGGCTCCAACCTGCTGCGGAGCGCATATCAAATTAGAATCTAGCACAAACTTACTTCACCACCTCCACAGGAGGCAAAGTTTGTAAAAACTGATTTGTGGGTGTGGTGAGGAGTGTATTTATAGGCATTTTGAGGTTTGGGAAACTTTGCCCCTCCTGGTAGGAATGTATATCCCATACGTCACTAGCTCATGGACTCTTGCTAATTACATGAAAGAAAGTGTGTTTTTTCACCATGACAGTAAAAATAGTAGCTGAAATTAGGGATGGGCGAATGTAGTAAAAGCGCAATTCACTTGGTAGATCGAATAGTCCTGTGGACATTTGTTTTGGACAATTGAGTATTGATAAGAACGAAAATCCATTAAAATTCGGGAATCGAATGTTATTTCCAGTTTTCGAATGTTACTTTCGTTTGCAAATGTTCCTAATTAGATTGATTATCCACATTCCAAATTTGAAATTTAGCATTGGATTTAGCAAATACTATTAAGAAGTTCAATAGTTTATGTGTAGGGAATTTAGTAAAGTTATACATAATAGATAATAATTTATTGATTCAAATTTTCAATATTGCCTAATTGGAATATTACATTTAAAGAGAGCATTAGAAATACTATTACAAATATATTGATTACATTTTTTTATAATTTGAATATTGAATAATTTGTTTTGAATTATGAAATTTTCAAATTAGAAAAATTTGGATCTAATATTAAATTGAAAGATAGCATTGAAAGATAGCATTGGAAATGTTACAAATGTTAGAATATTGTACAAACATTCACATTTCGAAACAAACGAACAAATGTGTTAAAATTCATTACATTTTTTAAATGTTGCAAAACATTCACCCAACTGCTCAAAGATGTGCTATGGTAAGTTGAAGACATTTTGAAGTTAACTATAACCCTTTTCACATAGGGGTGCTGATATGATATTTTCTTGTCTGCTGTTTAAAGTTGTGATTTAGCATATGAGTAACATGTCCCTTTAAATACCCAGTTTTTTAAAGTTGCATGAGGCTTCGCATGCCTCTATGCATTACATATAACGTCCAGAAAGAAGTGACACTATGCATACACTACTCTATGTATGGCAGTTATTGGGAAAAACATATTTGTCTGGTTATGGGGTGGAGCCTAAAGTAGAGATTTGGGGATGGGACATTATGTGACTGTGTGATCCCACCATCCATCTATTCCCAGTGGCTAACCCTCAAGGGATAATAGGAGGCAATGACTAATTCATTGTGTTGGGACCTGGAATAACTTTAACCCCTTAACAACCAAAGACGTACAGGATACGTTCTACAAAAACTGTCACTTAATGACCAAGGACGTACCCTGTACGTCCTCAGGGGTTTCAAGTGGTGGAAGCGACCGTGATCGCTTCCAGTCACTTTCAGGGTATTGCAGCAATGCCTTTTTTAACAACCGATGCAGAGAGAGCCACTGTGTGGCCCTCTCTGCATCGTCCAGCGATGGTGCCGATCGTTGGTGGGTGGGAGCCATAGCAGAGAGGCAGGTGGGCGGCCAATCACTGGAGGATATGGGGAGAGGGGAGTGGGATTGTGCATTGGGGCGCTGGGAGCGCGCATGGGGGCGGAAGCAGATGGGACCGCTACACTATGGAACTATAAAGTGAAAGGGAGAGGGGGGGGATAATTGTTGTCAAAGGGATCTGGGAGGGTGTGGGGCAGATTATTGAGGGGGGGGGAAGCTACACTATAGAAAAATTGTGTTTCTATTATTTTTTTTTTAAATAAAATTTTATAGCAAACTGTGTACTGGCAGACAGCTGCCAGTACCCACGATGGAGGCAAATAGGTAGAGGGGGGAGGGTAAGAGAGCTGTTTGGGGGATTAGGGAGGTTGGGGGCTAAGGGGGAATCCTACACTGCAGAATATATATTTAAAAAAAAAAAACTCTTTTATTTTAGTACTGGCAGACTTTCTGCCAGTACTTAAAATGGCGATGACAATTGTGGGGTGGGGGAGGAAAGAGAGCTGTTTGAGAAGGATCAGAGAGGGATCAGGGGGTGAGATGTGTCAGGTGGGAGGCTGATCTCTACACTAAAGCTAAAATTAACCCTACAAGCTACCTAATTAACCCCTTCTCTGCTGGGCATAATACAAGTGTGGCGCGTAGAGACATTTAGCGGCCTTCTAATTACAAAAAAGCAATGTCAAAGCCATTTACAGTATATCTGCAATTTCTAAACAAAGGGAATCCTAGAGAAGCATTTAAGCATTTAACCATACAAGCGCCCTACAAGCTACCTAGTTAACCCCTTCACTGCTGGGCATAATACAAGTGGGGTTCACAGCGGCATTTAGCGGCTTTCTAATTACCAAAAAGTAATGCAAAAGCCATAAATGTCTTCTATTTCTGAACTAAGGGGATCCCAGAGAAGCATTTACAAACATTTGTGTCATAATTGCATAAGCTGTTTGTAAATAATTTCAGTGAGAAACCTAAAGATTGTGAAAAAGTTTGAGAAAAAGTTAACGATTTTTTTTATTTGATCACATTTGGCAGTGAAATGGTGGCATGAAATATACCAGAATGGCCCTAGATCAATACTTTGGGTTGTCTACTACACTGCACTAAAGCTAACATTAACCCTACAAGCTACCTAATTAACCCCTTCACTGCTGGGCCTAATATACCTTCACTGCTGGGCATAATACAAGTGTGGTGTGCAGCGGCATTTTAACTTGTAAAAAAAAGTAAAGAACATGTAAACATTGGGTATTTCTAAACTCAGGACAAAATGTAGAAACTATTTAGCATGGGTGTTTTATGGTAGTTGTAGATGTGTAACAGATTTTGGGGGTCAAAGTTAGAAAAAGTATGTTTTTTCAATTTTTTCATCATATTTTACAATTTTTTTTATAGTAAATTATAAAATATGATGAAAATAATGTATCTTTAGAAAGTCCATTTAATGGTGAGAAAAACTGTATATAATATGTGTGGGTACAGTGTGATGAGAGTGGGAAGTGACCTCACCGGATGGGGGCGTGGTTTAGGGTTATTATTGTCTATGTTACAGTTACCAAGTTAGATGTGTTATACACGCTGTTTACTTCTATGCTCTGCAATAAAATAGCGTTGTACCTTCTATGCTGTGTCCTGCATCTCATGACATGGTGTCAGAAGTTCTTGCCTGCGCTTCTGTTTCCTGATTAATGACAATGTCGAAGTTTACCCCACCTGAGCCTTTTGATTTCTTTCAGCCTGCAGCTTGGCCCACATGGTGTCAGAGGTTTCAACGCTTCCGGATTCAAGCTGGACAAGGAGAGTACAAGTTAATTCTCTTTAATACTCTATGGGGAAAGATGTGGAGCCAGTGTTCAATGCCTTTACTTTCCAAGAAGGGGAAGAATTTGACTTTGAAATAGTTATGAATAAACTCAGTGCCCACTTTGTACCCAAAAGAAATGTGATTCATGAGAGGGCCTGTTTTTACAAATGTGCTCAGCGTGTGGGAGAATCTGTGGAGTCATTTGTGCGCAGCCTGTATGAACTAGCTGAATTCTGTGAGTTTGGTGTTGCTAAAGAGGAGACCATCAGAGACAGAATAGTAATAGGAATTGCAGATGCTGAAGTCTCACTGAAGCTGCAGTTGGAGGCTGATTTAACATTGGACGGGCTATTAGGATGGCCCGCCAGAGTGAACTGGCGAAAAAGCAAAGTGCTGATCTAAGGTCTGAGAGTATTATGAATGAAGTACAGCAGTTCAGGAGAGCTGCTAGTGAAAGGCATAGTGTGAGCGGTAGACCAAGGGCAACAGATAGTCCCAGAAGCGGATGGGTGCAGCATGCTCGCTGCATGTGGTGTAACCGTACCTATGATCAGAATGTCATATGCCCTGCTAAAGACAAAAGATGTAGAAAATGTAACAGAATGGGCCATTTTGAAGTGGTGTGTAAAACTGAATACATTAAAGAGATGCAGGTGGTTAGTGACCAGGAGGGTCAAGAAATGTCCTTTGTTGGGTCTGTTGTTGAACGTTCTGGTTCAGATGAAGATTGGCGGGTTGCTCTTTCTGTAATGGGAGCCAAAGTTGCCTTTAAGATTGACACAGGAGCAGACATCACTGTTATGTCCCTTGCAGCATTCATAAAACTGCCTCGACAGCCTCAGCTGGCGAAAGTTACAACAAAAGTTCATTGTCCTGGTGGCCGCATCGATTGTGCGGGGAAAGTTCTTGCCAGCTGCGAGTACAAGCAGAGGAAATTCACCATGTGGGTACATGTGATTAGAGGTTAGTGTTTTAACAACCTATTGAGCAGAAAAGCAGCCTGTGGTTTGGGCCTGGTCGCCATAGTGAATCAGATTTCAGAAGACATGTTTGGGGAATTGGGCCTACTGAATTGCAACCCAGTCCGAATATCACTTAAAGGTGACGCAGTCCCATACAGCATTACCACTCCTCATAGAATTCCGTTCCCGCTCATGCCTCAAGTGGAGAAGGAACTTCTGCGTATGAAGAATATGAAGAGTCATTGAAGAGGTTGTTGAAGCAATTGACTGGTGTGCCCCCATTGTGCCTGTTGCGAAGAAAAATGGGAAGGTACGCATCTGCGTAGACTTGAAAGGCTGAATGAGGCGGTGAAGAGAGAGAGATATGTGCTGCCAACACTTGAAGATATAACTCAGAAATTGGCTGGGGCAAAGTTCTTCTCTACACTGGATGCTTCCAGTGGTTCTGGCAGATACCTCTAGATCCAGTGCCAAAAACTGACTACCTTCATTACACCGGTAGGTCGGTTTTGCTTCTGCAGACTCCCCTTCGGGATATCCTCTGCTCCTGAAATGAGAGATGAGTTCTCTCCTAAGGAACCACAAGGGCACGGCAGTCGTCATGGACAACATTTTGGTGTATGGGTCTACATTGGAAGAACATGATCAGCAATTTAGCTGTGTGCTGCAGACCATTAGAGAGTCCAGGCTGAAATTAAATAAGAATAAATGCACTTTTAGGAAAGCTGAGTTATGTTACTTTGGGCATATCATCAATGGGGATGGCATCAAGCCGGACCCTGATAAAATCCGTGCTATTGAACAGATGAAAAGTCCTTCTGATGTACATGAGCTGAGACAAATATAGGGCCTTGTAAATTATGTGGGCAGGTCCCTTAGAAATTTATCCACAATGCTACACCCTATCACAGAGTTGCTAAAGAAAGATGTTGCCTGGGTCTGGGGACCTTCACAGGAAGAATCCTTTGTGCAGTTTAAGTCCCTGCTGGGGTCTGCCCCAGTGTTGGGGTTCTATGACCCTTCCAAAAAGACTGTGGTTAGTGCTGATGCGAGCAGTTATGCATTAGAGTCCATCCTCCTGCAGTTGAATGAGAACAAACTACAGCCCATCGCCTACTGTTCCCATACACTGACAGCTGCTGAGTCGAAGTACGCCCAAATTGAGAAAGAGTGCCTGGCTGCAGTTGGGCCTGTGAGCGCTTCCAGCGTTACCTAGTGGGTTTAGAGAAATTTAGTGTGGAGACTGACCATAAACTGCTAGTCCCTCTAATCAACTCCTATGATATTGACAAAACACCCCTAAGATGCCAGAGACTTCTGATGAGGCTGCTCAGGTTCAACGATCAGGCAGTGCATGTGCCGGGGTAACAACTGGTAGTGGCAGATACACTTTCCAGGCTCCCACTGGCTGCTGCTGAAGAATCTTCATCGGAATCACATGTAAAAGTGTATGTAGATTCAGTTCTGGCATCCAAATCCATTTCGTCAGGGAAGCTAGAGCAAATAGGAAAGGAGACATATTTAGATACTGACCTTCAAGAAGTTATTAAGTACATAAAAGAAGGTTGGCCCGAGAGCCGGGTAGTCTGGATGTGTAAGTTCTTACCATTGAGAAAGATTGCAGCTCACGGAGCTGGATGGGTTGATGCTGTTCCAGGACCGCATTGTTATTCCTGTTAGCATGCGGCAGGAGATGTTAAGCAGGATACATGATGGCCACTTGGGCATTACAAAATTGCGGAGAAAGGACAGCTACGGCAGTATGGTGGCCTGGGATCAGTTCCGACATCGCAAGCCATGTGTCAAAATGTGCCTTTTGCCGGGAACGCCGGCATACTCAGAGACGGGAGCCCTTGATTTCTACTCCGCTGCCTACTGGCCCGTGGCAGAAAATAGCTGCTGATTTGTGCGAACTGCACGGGAAAAAGTACCTAGTCATGATTGACTACTATTCCAGGTATTTGGAGATTGCACCCTTGAATGAGATCACGTCAAGCCGTTATCACTCGTCTCAAGAGCTTGTTCGCCTGGTGGGGCATACCAATGGAGTCAGTGAGTGATAACGGAATGCAGTTTGCTTCCACAGAGTTCAGTTCTTTCAGCAGTGAATATGGTTTTGTCCGTTCTACATTGAGTCCACATTACCCGCAGGCCAATGGAATGGCTGAAAGGGCAGTTCAAACAACAAAGTTCATTTTGAAGCAATCTGATCCGTACCTAGCCCTCTTGTCCTATAGGGCAATTCCCATTCAAGCCACGGGTTTTAGCCTGGCACCGCTGATGCTAGGTCATCTGATTCGCACCACTTTACTCTCTGTGGGTGTCTTCCAGCCAACTAGCTCTGTTCCTCTGGACAAGGTCCTTAGGAGGGATGAAGAGGTTAAAAGGGGCTATCAATTCTTCTACGACAGGAAAAACTCTGTGAGGCCCTTGCAGGAGCTGAATGTGTGGCAAAGTGTCAGAGTTAAACTGGATGATGAGAAGAAATGGAAGACACCTGCTACGGTAATTGGACGCTCTCCAGAACCAAGGTCTTATGTAGTCCTTACTGATGGAGGGACAATCACACGTCGAAATCGAAAACATCTTCAGCCAGTACCTGAGAGTTTGGGACTTGATGCCTCAGTACCACTGCCGGTGGGAGCCCCTGTTTTAAGAGGGGTGCCTTCCCCTCAGCAAGATCACAGTGGGGATACTTCTTTGCTTCCAGCAAACTCTCAATCTCCTTCTTCTGTATCAGAGGACAGTTCATGTAAAATGACATCAAGTGGAAGAGTGGTGAAACTTCCAGCCCAATATCGGGATTAGCACTAGTTAGAGCAGTGACCGGAAGTATGGGCAGAATAATCCAATGGTCACTGTGGACTAGGGTAGTCTACCCCGATGTTCAAGTCAGGATTGTATTTCATGTTGTATATATATATATTCTCTTTAACTTGTTATTCGTTGTATACTAAACAAAACTATTTCTGCATGCTTCTTGTATACCTTGTTATTTGATGTATTCAAAGAAAAAAAATGTATGCTTTGTCCTTTGAAAAGGGGGAATATGTGATGAGAGTGGGAAGTGACGTCACCGGATGGGGGCATGGTTTAGGGGTATTATTGTCTATGTCGCAGTTACCAAGTTAGATGTGTTGTACAAGCTGTTTACTTCTATGCTCTGCAATAAAATAGTGTTGTACCTTCTATGCTGTGTCCTGCATTTCATGACATACAGTAAATGAGTAAGAAGAAAATTACAGCTAAACACAAACATCGCAGAAATGTAAAAATAGCCCTGGCCCTTAACGGTAAGAAAATTAAAAAGTGGTCCGGTCACTAAGGGGTTAAAAATGATTTCCTACTTCTCCCCCTCGCCCCCGCACCTGTAGAAATCTGCACACTGTGGATCCTCTACAACTCTCCAACCTTATTCAAAAACACCTCCCCCACACTTCCACAATATCCTGAACTGACCTTGCTACAACCCATTATAACAATACTCTCTCCTCTGTACTGGACACTTTCGCTCCTCCCCAAATACACAAAACCCCACATCGTCAGCTCCAACCCTGGCACTCTAAGCAAACACGCTACCTGCAAAAATGCTCCCGTGCTGCTGAACGTGCCTGGAGGAAATCCCGCTCTGAATCAGATTTCATCCACTATAAGTTAACTCTTTATTCTTACTCCTCTGCCCTTCACTTAGCCAAGCAAACCTACTTCTCTTCTCTTATATCTACTCATGCCTCAAACCCTAAACGTCTCTTCTCCATTTTCAACTCTCTCCTTTATCCACCTGCTCCACCCCATTCATCTGCCTTTAGTGCTCAAGACCTGGCAGACTACTTTTTCAACAAAACAATTACCATTCGAAGTAATATCCCAACACAAGACTGCAACCTTCCATCTCCACCCCCGGCAACCCCCTCCACCACTCTCAGCACCTTCCACCTTACCACTGAGAGTGAAGTGAGTTCCCTATTATCTTCCTCACACCTCACTACCTGCCCACTTGACCTTATCCCTTCACATCTAATACCTTCTCTGTCTTCTACCCTCACTCCAGCTCTTACTCACATATTCAACCTATCCCTTACTACCGGTTCATTCCCATCTTCCTTCAAACATGCAAAGGTCACCCCCATCCTCAAAAAACCCTCCCTCGACCCCAATTCTCCTGCAAACTACCGCCCCATATCACTGCTTCCACTAGCTTCAAAAGTCCTGGAAAAACTAGTCTTCGATCGCTTAACCCACTTCTTGTCCTCCAACTCACTGCTCGACCCCTTGCAATCTGGCTTCCGTTCCCAACAGTCAACTGAGACTGCCCTCACCAAGGTTACCAATGATCTTCTTTCTGCTAAAAAAACGACTACAACTCAAAACTTATCTTACTTGATCTGTCTGCTGCCTTTGACTCCTTTGACCATCCCCTTATCCTATGGACTCTCAGCATCCTTGGACTCTCTGACACTGCCCTTTCCTTGATCCACTCCTATCTCTCTAATAGGTCCTTTTCTGTCTCCTTTGCTGGTCGACTCCTCCTCTCCATTGCCTCTGTCTTTTGGAGTACTTCAAGGCTCTGTTCTGGGTCCTCTACTCTTCTCTATTTATACTTCCTCACTGGGTAAACTTATCAGTAGCTATGGCTTCAACTACCAACTCTATGCTGATGATACTCAGATCTACCTATCCACCCCTTCACTCTCTCCTTCTGTCCTTTCTCACATCAGTGTCTGCTTATCTGGCATTTCTTCTTGGATGGCCTCTCACCACCTAAAAATCAATATGTCCAAAACTGAGCTCCTTCTAATTCCCCCTCTAATTCTACCCCGGTTCCTAACTTTTCAATCACTGTTGGTGACACCACTATCTACCCATCACCCCAAGTCCGCTGCCTAGGAGTTACACTTGACTCCAATCTATCCTTCATGCCCCACATCCAATTGCTCTCTTCCTCCTGTCGCAACCACCTATGCAATATCTCAAAAATGCATCCGTTTCTTAATGCTGGAACTACTAAACAGCTAATCCACTCCCTGATAATCTCCCGACTTGACTACTGTAATAACCTACTAACTTGCCTCCCTCTCTCCCTCCTTGCTCCTCTTCAATCCATCCTAAATGCCTCTTCTAGGCTAATCCACCTCTCCCGAAGCTCTGTATCTGCTGCACCTCTCTGCAAGTCCCTTCACTGGCTACCCATCCACAGTAGAATTAAATTCAAAATTCTCATCCTGACCTACAAAGCCCTTACCAATGCAGCCCCCCCTACCTGTCCTCACTCATCAACAAATACACTCCAGCCTACCCCCTAAGATCCAACAATGACTTGCTCCTTGCATCTTCTACCATCAACTCCTGCCATGCTAGGCTCTCGTGCGGCACCAACCATCTGGAATGCACTTCCTAGAACTGTCAGACTCTCCCCTAACCTTTCCTCCTTTAAACGCTCCCTAAAGACCTTTCTGTTCAGGGAAGCTTATTACCCAACTCAGTAACAAATTAATTTCACTTGCCTAATTGCTGCCCCCATCTAACTCCACACTAACATCATTCTTACCTGTGTACTGCAGTCCCTACCTCCTGTTTATCACCCTCCTACCCATCTAGATTGTAAGTTCCCATGGGAACAGGGCCCTCAATTCTCCCTGTATTTGTTTGTTAAACTTTGTCTGGTGTCTTTTATATTGTATTGTACTGTACTTTTATTTTTGTACCCATGGACAGCGCTGTGGAATCTGTTGGCACTTTATAAATAAATAAAAATAATAATAATAATAATATTTCAAAATATTTAATGACTTAAAATAATAAATAATAACAGGTTATCTATATAATAGAAGTAATACCAGTGAGTCAGATGACCACCATTTTTCAAGGTGATCACTTGCATTCTATGGGCAAGTGACCTCTCATTCAAAAGATGGGCTTCTCATTCTTCAAATGTGCGACCACCTATGTCTGAAGGTTAACAAGGAGATATAGGGGGCTTAGCTATATTTACCTCCCTCTGCACATGTTTACCATGTTTATGTTTCCTTCTGTAGTACATTAGAGTTTATTCCTTTTGGGATAGATTACAAGTGGAGCGCAACTAATAGCACAGGGTGCTTTATCCTTAGTATGACCTTGTACAAAGAATAGAGCACAATATGGTATTATAAGGGGATAGTAAAAAAGCTTTACCAGAGAAGCTTAATGTGGATTGCATTGTTTTAGCGTGCCTTATACTTTGAATGTATTGTATCACGCATTATGGTGAGTTAAGTGATACTCTCTAGCGTAACACAAAATAGTGCTAAAAATGTAAAGTTTTAACACTTGAAATATGCATACCTAAACACAGGTGCTGAACTGGCAAGTCCTTAAAGGGACAGTATAGACTCATTTTCATATAACTGCATGTAATAAACACTACTATAAAGAATAAGATGCACAGATACTGATATACAAATCCAGGGCCGCCACTAGAAATTTTGGGGCCCCTGACTCAACCATTGATCAGGGCCCCCTCCTTTGACATGTGTAATTTTTGACGAAGTGACTGAAACGTATATGCACTTTATTCTTAATTGTCTATTTAAACTTGGAAATGTTGTAAAGGTAGTAACATACACATTCATACACTGAAACACACACACACTCACACATAAGGATTCACATATAGACACTCTAGCAGACACGCAAAGAAACACACACAGACACCCAAACACTAAGTACTTGTTTACATTGACCTGACAAGTAATGAGGTAAATTACAGTTTTGTAAAAAAAAGGAGATTTAGAAAACAAAATATGGAGTTCTGATTATCTTTTTGTAAAGGAAGATGATAACTAAATTATGACAACAGCATGCAGTGGCTAAAAGGAAGGGCCCTGAACTGCCTAAATAATAATATAAAGGTTAAATGGTGGATTGGTTACTTCCAGAAAGGTCTTGTTAGTCTCAAAGTCTGTAGAAAGAAGTGAATAATTAGTAGTAAGGTCAAAATGTCCTAAAAAGGAACAGACAATGGACACACACACACACACAAACTCAAACTTGCACATACACCCAAGGAAACACCAACAGAGGCAGCCTCAGAAAACACACAAAGACATACACACACACAGAGACACCCACAGAAAAAACACAAAGACATACACACACAGAGAGACAACCACATAAAAAACACAGAAAGACATACATACACACACTCTCACTGAGATATCCACAGAAAACACACAAAGACATCCACACACCCACACAGAGACACCCACATAAAACATACACCCTCACAGAGACATCCACAGAAAACACAGACATACACACCTACCCTCACAGAGGCATCCAGAGAAAATAAACAAAGACAAACATACACACACCCTCACAGAGACACCCACAGAAAAAGCTCAAAGACATATGCACACACCCTCACAGACATCCACAGAAAATGCACAAAGACATACACACCCACCCTCACAGAGAGACCCACAGATAAAAAATACATACACACTCATAGAGACACAAACCAAAGCACAAAGACATAAACACTGACACCCACAGAAACACTCACAGGAGGAAACATTTATGCACCTTGCATCCCCTAAATCAACAGTGTGTAACATGCATGATAAATATTTTTTTAGAAATTAAGAGATCACTTTTTAAAGAATCATATTTGTAAATGTGCAAACAAAAATAATTCTGTGAATGCAAAATTGTACATTAATGAGCTGGGTAGATGGCTAGATGAAGAAAAATACCTTTAAAAGGTTGACATATGTTTGTTTGTTTGTTTTTTCCCCATTTTCCCCAACCAAGAGCACCACTTCAAATATAGTGTACAAATTTTCCCAGCTGTCAGCTGTACTTATGGATTTTGAAAATGCTGTACTCTATATGGTCTTGGTGGGACCATAAGCTGTGGTACTCATACCATTAGATCTGGTTAAATGCAGGATTTAGGCTTGTTGGTATGTATTTCAAAATTAAGTCAGCTGTAGTATAAACTGAACAGTTTTAAGTTAACCTGTCTCATTTCAAACACTGAGCAATCTTAGTCTGAGAGTATAAAATTTTATGCAGATGTAAAAATCTTAGATAAAATGCCTCCTTGCATCTGGAAAGTCCTTGCATAAAGGGGCAGTAAACTGGAATGTAATATATATATATATATATATATATATATATATATATATAAAGGGCATCTACCATTTGTGTATTGAGGAGGAAACATTTCTGCATGGTTTTAAATATAGAATTTCTACAGCATTGTCAAATAATCATAAAAATTTGTTTTTATGGACCCCTAGCCCCACCAAACAACTACTACCACACTGAAGTTACAATCCAAAATTGCACAAAGAAATAAAAAACATTTGCTAAGTAAGTCCTACCTCCTCTGCAAATGAAAGTGATCTGTCCTCTGACTCAGGCACACACTGTACAAAGTGCCAAGTCTGTCTCACACTGCACATAGTGGTTTAGTGCACGCTAAGAAATCCTCTCAAATGTTAATACTTTACTCCTTGTAATAACATTTCCCATGCTCAATTAGCAGTCTGCTGTAGTACCCCACTGGTGGCTGCCCAAATTTAAAAAAAAAAAAAAAAAAAAATTTTTTTTTTTTTTAGTTCTTGCCTCATGGGGCCCCCCTGGCTCATTGGGCCCCTGACAGGAGTCACCCCTGTCACCCCCTGATGGCGGCCCTGTACAAATCCAGTATAAAACTGTTTAAAAACCAACTTAGAAGCTTTCAGTTTAGCTCTGTTGAAAAGATAGCTGGAAAGCCCACTGCAAGTGGGAAATAAGACACCCCCCCTCCCCCTTGTTTTGCATATGAAAAGACCCTTTACACAAACAGGAGCAAGCTGCAGAAGGTAGCTGACGGTATTCAAATAAAACTTTGGGGCTTGGTTAGGAGTCTGAAAATCAGAGCAATGTTATTTAAAAATAGAACACAAAAATTCAATCCGAGGATTGATAGAATTGTACACCTGGGTAGCACTCATCCCCCTATCATAAATGGCATAAATTGGATAGAGACTGAATATCTAGGGAGGAGGAGTGCTTTGAAATTTTAAAATATAACCTTTATTGGGTAGTTTAAAACAAAAACAGAAACTCAAACACAATCCACATATTTACAATGTTAAAAACACAGGATTTGGTCGGATTAATTTTAATCCAATATTATCTTATCAAATAAAGTAGTTGTATTATCTTTCAAAATGATTTAATTGATCTTAAGTCTGTAGTTTCTATGAGGGTCTGTTTGATCTGATCCTCTGGATATTTGAATTATATATATAGAGCTTGTACTACTGTAATAGTGAGTAAAGTGTTTAGAGTAAACACCAAGTTGCACAGTTTAGGACTGGTCAGGAATTACCTATTACTGTGTCTAGTTTGTATTCTGTCTTGTTACTTATATTGTAATTTTGCTATGCTGTTTTACAGGTCCTTAATAACTATTAGTATAGAGGATTAAATCCTATGTTTGGTATGAAGTGGGCAGTACTGTCAATCTGTAACCACTGTTTGGTGATAACCTAAATTCTGTCACTGTTTCAACTGCTGTTTAAATATGCTGACTGCTTAATTTACTGTATTACTAAAATGTTTATTGCACTATCTGGCAGTTTGAAAAAAAAAAAAAAAAAAAAAAAAAAAAAAATATATATATATATATATATCTCTGATGATTTCTTATGGTCTCATCTGATTTTAAGATCTTTTGTACTTTATAGTAAATATTTTTCTTACAGTCTCATGAAATGTTAGATCTTGTATAATATATAATTGTTTCTTTTGCTTAAAAATATATATATTTAGGCTCCTTCATTTGCCAGTAATGAATCCCTCTATAGAATTATCTACTGGCAAATGAAGGAGCCTAAATATATATATTTTTAAGCAAAAGAAACAATTATATATTATACAAGATCTAACATTTCATGAGACTGTAAGAAAAATATTTACTATAAAGTACAAAAGATCTTAAAATCAGATGAGACCATAAGAAATCATCAGAGATATATATATATATATATATTTTTTTTTTTTTTTTTTTTTTTTTTTTCAAACTGCCAGATAGTGCAATAAACATTTTAGTAATACAGTAAATCAAGCAGTCAGCATATTTAAACAGCAGTTGAAACAGTGACAGAATTTAGGTTATCACCAAACAGTGGTTACAGATTGACAGTACTGCCCACTTCATACCAAACATAGGATTTAATCCTCTATACTAATAGTTATTAAGGACCTGTAAAACAGCATAGCAAAATTACAATATAAGTAACAAGACAGAATACAAACTAGACACAGTAATAGGTAATTCCTGACCAGTCCTAAACTGTGCAACTTGGTGTTTACTCTAAACACTTTACTCACTATTACAGTAGTACAAGCTCTATATATATAATTCAAATATCCAGAGGATCAGATCAAACAGACCCTCATAGAAACTACAGACTTAAGATCAATTAAATCATTTTGAAAGATAATACAACTACTTTATTTGATAAGATAATATTGGATTAAAATTAATCCGACCAAATCCTGTGTTTTTAACATTGTAAATATGTGGATTGTGTTTGAGTTTCTGTTTTTGTTTTAAACTACCCAATAAAGGTTATATTTTAAAATTTCAAAGCACTCCTCCTCCCTAGATATTCAGTCTCTATCCAATTTATGCCATTTATGATAGGGGGATGAGTGCTACCCAGGTGTACAATTCTATCAATCCTCGGATTGAATTTTTGTGTTCCATTATACCAGTACACAGCACCTCAGCCATACCATAATTAACCTGGATTATAGACACAAATAGGTGTATATATTATCTATAAATCCAGAGATTAATAGGCTACCCCAATCCTCTACCTTAGCAGTGCCATTAGTTCTTTTGTTGTTCCTTGTTATTTAAAAATAAGCAAAACTATACATTCTTTTTACAAAAAAACTTTATGGGCTATATAAATAGATAATCTACAAAACATTTATGCAAAGAAAAAAATGAGTGTATAATGGCCCTTTAAAGATGTATATGCATTTGTGTATGTATGTATATACAGTATATGCATGTGTGTATGTATGTATATATATACAGTATATGCATTTGTGTATGTATGTATATATATGTATGTGTGTATGTATATGTGTATGTGTGTATATACAGTATATGCATGTGTGTATACATACAAACACATATGCACACACATACACAAGCGCATACACACACAATACAGACATATATACACAAACACACACACATAAAAACTCATGCACACACACACATACACATATACATAAACACACACCCATGCACATATACACACATGCTCATGTACACAAACATACACACATATACACAAGCATACACATATACACATCCATACACACATGCACATACACACATAAGCACAAACACATGCACACACACGTACATACACATATACACAAACACACACATATACACATCCATACACACATATGCACATGCACACACATATACACATCTATACACACACACACATGCAAATATACACAAGAATACACAGACATTTATACACACACATACATATTAACACAAGCACATACACATACACATACCCACACACATATAGACACATACATGCACCACAAACAAACACATTACATTACAATTATACTGCTCCATTTACAATGGCAGCTTAACCATCCTCACAACAGTGCAGCCATCAGAATTCCACTAATTTACGGCTAGATTTAGAGTTTTGTCAGTAAGGACCCGCGTAGCTAACGCCGGCTTTTTTCTGGCCGCACCATAAAAATAACTCTGGTATTGAGAGTCCACAGAATCGCTGCGTTAGGCTCCAAAAAAGGAGCGTAGAGCATTTTTAACGCAACTTAAACTCTCGATACCAGAGTTGCTTACGGACGCGGCCAGCCTCAAAAATGTGCTTGTGCACGATTCCCCCATAGAAAACAATGGGGCTGTTTGAGCTGTAAAAAAACCTAACACCTGCAAAAAAGCCGCGTTCAGCTCTTAACGCAGCCCCATTGTTTGCTATGCGGAAACACTTCCTACGTCTGCACCTAAAACTCTAACATGTACCCCGAGTCTAAACACCCCTAACCTTACACTTATTAACCCCTAATCTGCCGCCCCCACTATCTCTGACCCCTGCATATTATTATTAACCTCTAATCTGCCGCTCCGTAAACCGCCGCTACTTACATTATCCCTATGTACCCCTAATCTGCTGCCCCTAACACCGCCGACCCCTATATTATATTTATTAACCCCTAATCTGCCCCCCACAACGTCGCCTCCACCTGCCTACACTTATTAACCCCTAATCTGCTGAGCGAACCGCACCGCTACTATAATAAAGTTATTAACCCCTAATCCGCCTCACTAACCCTATAATAAATAGTATTAACCCCTAATCTGCCCTCCCTAACATCGCCGACACCTAACTTCAAACATTAACCCCTAATCTGCCGACCGGAGCTCACCGCTATTCTAATAAATGTATTAACCCCTAAAGCTAAGTCTAACCCTAACACTAACACCCCCCTAAGTTAAATATAATTTTAATCTAACAAAATTAATTAACTCTTATTAAATAAATTATTCCTATTTAAAGCTAAATACTTACCTGTAAAATAAACCCTAATATAGCTACAATATAAATTATAATTATATTATAGCTATTTTAGGATTAATATTTATTTTACAGGCAACTTTGTAATTATTTTAACCAGGTACAATAGCTATTAAATAGTTAATAACTATTTAATAGCTAAAATAGTTAAAATAATTACAAAATTACCTGTAAAATAAATCCTAACCTAAGTTACAATTAAACCTAACACTATACTATCATTAAATTAATTAAATAAAATACCTACAATTACCTACAGTTAAACCTAACACTACACTATCAATGAATTAATTAAATACAATTCCTACAAATAACTACAATGAAATAAACTAACTAAAGTACAAAAAATAAAAAAGAACTAAGTTACAAAAAATAAAAAAATATTTACAAACATTAGAAAAATATTACAACAATTTTAAACTAATTACACCTACTCTAAGCCCCCTAATAAAATAACAAAGCCCCCCAAAATAACAAAATGCCCTACCCTATTCTAAATTACTAAAGTTCAAAGCTCTTTTACCTTACCAGCCCTGAACAGGGCCCTTTGCGGGGCATGCCCCAAGAATTTCAGCTCTTTTGCCTGTAAAAACCATACAATACCCCCCCCAACATTACAACCCACCACCCACATACCCCTAATCTAACCCAAACCCCCCTTAAATAAACCTAACACTAAGCCCCTGAAGATCTTCCTACCTTATCTTCACCATACCAGGTTCACCAATCCGTCCTGAAGTGCTCCTCTGATGTCCTGATTCAAGCCCAAGCGGGGGGCTGAAGAGGTCCATGATCCGGCTGAAGTCTTCATCCAAGCGGGGCAGAAGAGGTCTTCCATCCGATTGAAGTCTTCATCCAGGCGGCATCTTCTATCGTCATCCATCCGGAGCGAAGCGGCAGCATCCTGAAGACCTCCGACGCGGAACATCCATCCTGCCCGACGACTGAACGACGAATGACGGTTCCTTTAAATGACGTCATCCAAGATGGCGTCCCTCGAATTCCGATTGGCTGATAGGATTCTATCAGCCAATCGGAATTAAGGTAGGAATATCAATCAGAATCAAGTTCAATCCGATTGGCTGATCCAATCAGCCAATCAGATTGAGCTTGCATTCTATTGGCTGTTCCGATCAGCCAATGTTTTTATTTTTTGTACTTTAGTTAGTTTATTTCATTGTAGTTATTTGTAGGAATTGTATTTAATTAATTTATTGATAGTGTAGTGTTAGGTTTAATTGTAGATAATTGTAGATATTGTATTTAATTAATTTATTGATAGTGTAGTGTTAGGTTTAATTTTAGGTAATTGTAGGTATTTTATTTAATTAATTTAATGATAGTATAGTGTTAGGTTTAATTGTAACTTAGGTTAGGATTTATTTTACAGGTAATTTTGTAATTATTTTAACTAGGTAACTATTAAATAGTTCTTAACTATTTAATAGCTATTGTACCTGGTTAAAATAATTACAAAGTTGCCTGTAAAATAAATATTAATCCTAAAATAGCTACAATGTAAATATAATTTATATTGTAGCTATATTAGGGTTTATTTTACAGGTAAGTATTTAGCTTTAAATAGGAATAATTTATTTAATAAGAGTTAATTTATTTTGTTAGATTTAAATTATATTTAACTTAGGGGGGTGTTAGTGTTAGGGTTAGACTTAGCTTTAGGGGTTTAAAAATTTATTAGAATAGCGGTGAGCTCCGGTCAGCAGATTAGGGGTTAATGTTTGAAGTTAGGTGTCGGCGATGTTAGGGAGGGCAGATTTGAGGTTAATACTATTTATTATAGGGTTAATGAGGCGGATTAGGGGTTAATAACTTTATTATAGTAGCGGTGCGGTCCGCTCGGCAGATTAGGGGTTAATAAGTGTAGGCAGGTGGAGGCGACGTTGAGGGGGGCAGATTAGGGGTTAATAAATATAATATAGGGGTCGGCGGTGTTAGGGGCAGCAGATTAGGGGTACATAAGGATAACTTAAGTAGCGGCGCTTTGCGGTCGGCAGATTAGGGGTTAATAAGTGTAGGTAGTTGGCGGCGACGTTGTGGGGGGCAGATTAGGGGTTAATAAATATAATACAGGGGTCGGCGGTGTTAGGGGCAGCAGATTAGGGGTACATAAGTATAACGTAGGTGGCGGTCGCCAGATTAGGGGTTAAAAATTTAATCGAGTGGCGGCGATGTGGGGGGACCTCAGTTTAGGGGTACATAAGTAGTTTATGGGTGATAGTGTACTTTAGAGTACAGTAGTTAAGAGCTTTATAAACCGGCATTAGCCCAGAAAGCTCTTAACTACTGACTTTTTTCTGCGGCTGGAGTTTTGTCGTTAGATTTCTAACACTCACTTCAGACACGACTCTAAATACCGGAGTTAGAAAGATCCCATTGAAAAGATAGGATACGCAATTGACGTAAGGGGATCTGCGGTATGGAAAAGTTGCGGCTGAAAAGTGAGCGTTAGACCCTTTTTTGAGTGACTCCAAATACCGGAGTTAGCCTAAAACCAGCGTTAGGAGCCTCTAACGCTGGTTTTCACGGCTACCGCCAAACTCCAAATCTAGGCCTTAATAAAGTAGAATCCCATCCACCTTTATGTGAAGTCAAGCAGGAAACTTGCAGGGCAGGCACTCAGGCTGGTGCGTGCAGAGTAAATACCAGCGTGGAGCAAGGAAACACTTCATCTATCACAATTGTTCTATTTAGCGCTGGGGCAGTGTGAGACTTTCTCTCTGGGTGCTGATCACTTGCACTGGCTGTCACTGTGACAGCAGCCTGTCTGGGTCTATTGTCGAGGGAGTAATTGCCCTGTTGCTCCTTCCTGGATCCACCACTGGCTCCTATAGATTTAAAAGTTTTTTTATGGTTCTTTACTAGCAAGGTAGATCGTAGATATAATGAATATATACGGGTAGATTACGAGTTTTGCCTTAGGAGCTGTGCGGTGCTAACGAGCAGTTTTTTCTCACTGTTCACTTACCTGCAGCGCTGGAATTACAGGTTTTCCTAAACCCAGCATTAAAAGAAGTGAGCATAGAGCAAAATTGTGCTCCATACCACACTCCAATACCAGCGCTGCTTAAGTCAGCGGTGAGCTGGTTGTACGTGCTCGTGCACGATTTCCCAATAAACATCAATGGGGAGAGCCAGCTGAGAAAAAATCTAACACCTGCCAAAAAGCAGCGTAAAACTCAGTAACGCAGCCCCATTGATTCCTATGGGGAAACACATTTTATGTTTACACCTAACACCCTAACATGAACCCTGAGTCTAAACACCCCTAATCTTACACTTATTAACCCCTAATCTGCCGCTCCCGACATCGCAGACACCTACATTATTCTTATTAACCCCTAATCTGCTGCTCCCTACACCGCCGCCACCTACATTATACTTATAAACCCCTAATCTGCTGCCCCCAACATCACCGACACCTACATTATATTTATTAACCCCTAATCTGCTGCTCCGGACACCGCCGCCACCTACATTATACTTATTAAGCCCTAATCTGCCGCCCCCAACGTCGCCGCCACTATATTAAATTTATTAACCCCTAAAACTAAGTATAACCCTAACCCTAACACCCCCTAATTGAAATATAATTTAAATAAATCTAAATAAAATTACTATCATTAACTAAATTATTCCTGTTTAAAACTAAATACTTACCTATAAAATAAACCCTAAGCTAGGTACAATATAACTAATAGTTACATTGCATCTAGCTTAGGGTTTATCGTTATTTTACAGGCAAGTTTGTATTTATTTTAACTAGGTAGAATAGTTATTAAATAGTTATTAACTATTTAATAACTACCTAGCTAAAATAAATACAAATTTACCTTAAAATAAAACCTAACCTAAGTTACACTAACACCTAACTCTACACTACACTACAATTAAATAAATTACCGGCATTAAATACAATTAAATAAATTAAATTAAATTAGCTAAATCACAACCCGCCCCCACTAAATTAAAGAAAATAAAAAACAAATTACAGATCTTTAAACTAATTACACCTAATCTAATAGCCCTATCAAAATAAAAAAGCCCCCCCCACAAATAAAAAAACCCGTAGCCTAAATTAAACTACCAATAGCCCTTAAAAGGGCCTTTTGCGCGGCATTGCCCCAAAGAAATCAGCTCTTTTTCCTGTAAAAAAAATACAAACACCCCCCCAACAGTAAAACCCACCACCCACACAACCAACCCCCCAAATAAAATACTAAATAAAAAAACCTAAGCTCCCCATTGTCCTGAAAAGGGCATTTGGATGGGCATTGCCCTTAACCCTTTAAGGACACAGCTTTCAGTTTGCTCAATTGTTCTATGACGGAAAAATTCCGTCATATGTCCTTAAGAGGTTAAAAGGGCATTTAGCTCTATTGCTGCCCAAAGCCCTAACCTAAAAAATTAACCCACCCAATACACCCTTACAAAATCCTAACACTAACCCCCGAAGATTCACTTACCGGGAGAAGTCTTCATCCAAGCGGCAAGATGTCCTCAACGAAGCCGGCAGAAGTTGTCCTCCAGACGGGCAGAAGTCTTCATCCAGACGGCATCTTCTATCTTCATCCTTCCGGCGCGGAGTGGGTCCATCTTCAAGACATCCAACGTGGAGCATCCTCTTCAAACGACAGCTTCTTCGTAATGAATATTTCTTTAAGTGACGTCATCCAAGATGGCGTCCCTTAGATTCCAATTGGCTGATTGAATTTTATCAGCCAATCGGAATTAAGGTAGAAAAAATCTTATTGGCTGATTGGATCAGCCAATAGGATTGAGCTTACATTCCATTGGCTGATTGGAACAGCCAATAGAATGCAAGCTCAATCCTATTGTCTGATTTGATCAGCCAATAGGATTGAAGTTCAATCCTATTGGCAGATCCAATCAGCCAATAGGATTTTTTCTACCTTAAAGGGACACTGTACCCAAAATGATTCAGATTGAGCATGAAATTTTAAGCAACTTTCTAATTTACTTCTATTATCACATTTTCTTCATTCTCTTGGTATATTTATTTGAAATGCAAGAATGTAAGTTTAGATGCCGGCCCATTTTTGGTGAACAACCTGGGTTGTCCTTGCTGATTGGTGGATAAATTCATCCACCAATAAAAAAGTGCTGTCCAGAGTACTGAAACCAAAAAAAAAGCTTAGATGCCTTCTTTTTCAAATAATAGCAAGAGAATGAAGAAAAAATGATAATAGGAGTAAATTAGAAAGTTGCTTAAAATTGCATGCTCTTTCTGAATTACAAAAGAAAAAATTTGGGTTCAGTGTCCCTTTAATTCCGATTGGCTGATAGAATTCTATCAGCCAATTGGAATCTAAGGGACACCATCTTGGATGACATCACTTAAAGAGATATTCATTACGAAGAAGCCGTCGTTTGAAGAGAATGCTCCGCGTTGGATGTCTTGAAGATGGACCCGCTCTGCGCCACAAGGATGAAGATAGAAGATGCCGTCTGGATGAAGACTTCTGCCCGTCTGGAGGACGACTTCTGCCCGTCTGGAGGACGACTTCTGCCCGTCTGGAGGACCACTTCTGCCGGCTTTGTTGAGGACATCTTGCCGCTTGGATGAAGACTTCTCCCGGTAAGGGAATCTTCGGGTGTTAGTGTTAGGATTTTTTAAGGGTGTATTGGTTGGGTTTATTTTTAAGTTAGGGCTTTGGGCCTGCAATAGAGCTAAATGCCCTTTTAAGTGCAATGCCCATCCAAATGCCCTTTTCAGGGCAATGGGGAGCTTAGGTTTTTTAGTTAGTATTTTATTTGGCGGGTTGGTTGTGTGGGTGGTGGGTTTTACTGTTGGGGGCTGTTTGTATTTTTTTTTTACAGGCAAAAAAGAGCTGATTTCTTTGGGGCAATGCCCCGCAAAAGACCCTTTTAAGCGCTATTGGTAGTTTAGTTTAGGCTAGGATTTTTTTTTATTTTAGGGAGCTTTTGATAGGACTATTAGATTAGGTGTAATTAGTTTAAAGATCTGTAATTTGTTTTTTATTTACTTTAATTTAGTGGGGTTTTTTTGCGATTTAGCTAATTTTATTTATTGTATTTAATGTAGGTAATTTATTTAATTGTAGTGTAGTGATAGGTGTTAGTGTAACTTAGGTTAGGTTTTATTTTACAGGAAAATTTGTATTTATTTTAGCTAGGTAGTTATTAAATAGTTAATAACTATTTAATAACTATTCTACCTAGTTGAAATAAATACAAACTTGCCTGTAAAATAAAAATAAACCCTAAACTAGCTACAATGTAACTTTTAGTTATATTGTAGCTAGCTTAGGGTTTATTTTACAGGTAAGTATTTAGTTTTAAATAGGAATAATTTAGTTAATGATAGTAATTTTATTTAGATTTATTTAAATAATATTTAATTTAGGGGTGTTAGGGTTAAGGTTAGACTTAGGTTTAAGGGTTAATAAATTTAATATACAGGGAGTGCAGAATTATTAGGCAAATGAGTATTTTGACCACATCATCCTCTTTATGCATGTTGTCTTACTCCAAGCTGTATAGGCTCGAAAGCCTACTACCAATTAAGCATATTAGGTGATGTGCATCTCTGTAATGAGAAGGGGTGTGGTCTAATGACATCAACACCCTATATCAGGTGTGCATAATTATTAGGCAACTTCCTTTCCTTTGGCAAAATGGGTCAAAAGAAGGACTTGACAGGCTCAGAAAAGTCAAAAATAGTGAGATATCTTGCAGAGGGATGCAGCACTCTTAAAATTGCAAAGCTTCTGAAGCGTGATCATCAAACAATTAAGCGTTTCATTCAAAATAGTCAACACGGTCGCAAGAAGCGTGTGGAAAAACCAAGGCGCAAAATAACTGCCCATGAACTGAGAAAAGTCAAGCGTGCAGCTGCCAAGAGGCCACTTGCCACCAGTTTGGCCATATTTCAGAGCTGCAACATCACTGGAGTGCCCAAAAGCACAAGGTGTGCAATACTCAGAGACATGGCCAAGGTAAGAAAGGCTGAAAGACGACCACCACTGAACAAGACACACAAGCTGAAACGTCAAGACTGGGCCAAGAAATATCTCAAGACTGATTTTTCTAAGGTTTTATGGACTGATGAAATGAGAGTGAGTCTTGATGGGCCAGATGGATGGGCCCGTGGCTGGATTGGTAAAGGGCAGAGAGCTCCAGTCCGACTCAGACGCCAGAAAGGTGGAGGTGGAGTACTGGTTTGGGCTGGTATCATCAAAGATGAGCTTGTGGGGCCTTTTCGGGTTGAGGATGGAGTCAAGCTCAACTCCCAGTGCTACTGCCAGTTTCTGGAAGACACCTTCTTCAAGCAGTGGTACAGGAAGAAGTCTGCATCCTTCAAGAAAAACATGATTTTCATGCAGGACAATGCTCCATCACATGCATCCAAGTACTCCACAGCGTGGCTGGCAAGAAAGGGTATAAAAGAAGAAAATCTAATGACATGGCCTCCTTGTTCACCTGATCTGAACCCCATTGAGAACCTGTGGTCCATCATCAAATGTGAGATTTACAAGGAGGGAAAACAGTACACCTCTCTGAACACTGTCTGGGAGGCTGTGGTTGCTGCTGCACGCAATGTTGATGGTGAACATATCAAAACACTGACAGAATCCATGGATGGCAGGCTTTTGAGTGTCCTTGCAAAGATAGGTGGCTATATTGGTCACTGATTTGTTTTTGTTTTGTTTTTGAATGTCAGAAATGTATATTTGTGAATGTTGAGATGTTATATTGGTTTCACTGGTAAAAATAAATAATTGAAATGGGTATATATTTGTTTTTTGTTAAGTTGCCTAATAATTATGCACAGTAATAGTCACCTGCACACACAGATATCCCCCTAAAATAGCTATAACTAAAAACAAACTAAAAACGACTTCCAAAACTATTCAGCTTTGATATTAATGAGTTTTTTGGGTTCATTGAGAACATGGTTGTTGTTCAATAATAAAATTAATCCTCAAAAATACAACTTGCCTAATAATTCTGCACCCCCTGTAGTGGGGGCGATGTTGGGGGCGGCAGATTAGGGGTTAATAAATGTAGGTAGGTGGCGGCGATGTTGGGGGCAGCAGATTAGGGGTTAATAAATATTATGTAGGTTGTGGCGATGTCCAGAGCGGAAGATTAGGGGTTAATAAGTATAATGTAGGTGGCGACGATGTTAGGGGCGGCAGATTAGGGGTTAATAATATTTAACTAGTGTTTGCGAGGTGGAAGTGCGGCGGTTTAGGGGTTCATATGTTTATTATAATGGCAGCGATGTCCGGAGTGGCAGATTAGGGGTTCAAAATTTTATTATAGTGTTTGCAATGCGGGAGGGCCTTGGTTTAGGGGTTAATAGGTAGTTTATGGGTGTTAGTGTATGTTTTAGCACTTTAGTTATGACTTTTATGCTACGGCGTTGTAGTGTAAAATTCATAACTACTGACTTTAGAATGCGTTAGGGATCTTGGAGCTAGAGGGTGTACCGCTCACTTTTTGGCCTCCCAGGACAGACTCGTAATACCGGTGCTATGGAAGTCCCATAGAAAAAAGGGTTTACAAAGTTTTCGTAAGTCGGTTTGCGGTAAGGCCAAAAAAGTGTGCGCTGCCCCTAAACCTGCAAGACTCATAATACCAGCGGGCGTAAAAAAGTAGTCTTTCCTTGGGAGTTTGATGGGCGTAACCTGTATTTTGAATTTCATTTCTGAACAGTGTCAGAGGGAGGTAAATACTCAAATCCAAATGCAGAAAACATGTGTAAGTGCAGAAGGCAGTGCCTAGTACTGGCATAAAGTTTGC
Source organism: Bombina bombina (assembly GCF_027579735.1). Classification (NCBI taxonomy): domain Eukaryota; kingdom Metazoa; phylum Chordata; class Amphibia; order Anura; family Bombinatoridae; genus Bombina; species Bombina bombina. Next base: position 178,616,527 of record NC_069499.1, on the reverse strand, counting down.
AAATGAAGAGAGAAGAAAGAAGTACTATTGTGCACACTTGTTACATCAACAGATAAGGATTTTACCAAACAAATAAGCGGGGCTGTCTTTAATATTGACTGGACCCTGGGAAAACGTTTTCTTGCCCCCCCCCCCACCATGCAATTTCGCTCTTCACCCTAACATCCCAAAAAACAACTAAATCAATTTATTTTATATAATTTTTTTAAATTATTAGCACAGCAGTAGATCATTCACTGCTGGGCTAATCATTTAAAAAAAATGAAATAAATTGCAATATGTGAAGCTGGACCTAAGCAGTACTAATAAGTAAATAAATATATAAATTCCTCCACTGTGGATTAATTTAATATGCTTTTGAATGTGATTCTGGTGTGAGGTTAGCTGGTTAAAGAGATTTAGGGCAGCCGACAGGAGCAAAGCAAGGAAAAGACTGAGGAGGAAGCATGGAGGTGCAGACAAATATAAGTTTACTGACTGGAACAGCAGAACTACTAGGGGAAGCTGTAAAATCTGAGGCAGAGAGAAAAAAAAAAAAACTATAAAAATAAACCTTACCTTAATGTGTGAAGTATCAGCATGACACTATACATCAGCCACAGCAGCACATGTCACTTCTTTGCTAGGAATAAGTTCCCTCTCACCCTGCAGTAGACAATGCTGCATGGGGGAGGGGCATGTGTGCACTTACTTATTCTTCCACTGACAACTTTCTACAAAGCACTGTTCCCCTAACAAACTTCAGTTAGTTGATCTTAGGGCCACAGCAGAAAGATCAGGGTTAAGACCAGCAGACTGAATGTGATGCTGTTTGCCCAAGGCTGTATGGATACAGTGTGAGATGAGTCACACAGCTTCAAGACTGAAGAGAGCAGTGTGTGCAGCTGCACAGATGCTCAAATCCTCACGTGCCTGCTGCTCCAGCTTTCTGCTGCATGCACCTACGGTCAGCCCTACCCAGAAACAATCCCCACCACCAGAGCAGTTACCTCGTATCAGTGGTAACCCTAGCAGGACCTTTTCTGATGCAGTGGGATTGGCTGGATGCCGCGTTAGGGCTTAGCGTTCAGTGCTGCACAGTGCACATCTAAAACAGCACATGGCACTAGCTTGGCATGTCAAATGACACCGGCACGGTCTGACACAGTTTCACACAAATAGATATAAGCAGATAACTTTTGACTGTGACAGTATTAGGACTGACTGTGCGTCCCCCCCATATAACATGACATCAGCAGTCTGGCATGAACCAAAAACATTTTTTTTTTAGGACTCTTGGGCCCCTTAACAAAGACTGGGCCCTGGGCAGCTGCCCCATTTGCCCTGTGTTAAAGACGGCCCTGCAAATATGGGTGGAGGGGTAAGAGGGAAAAGGGAGACCTAAAGTAATAACATTTAACTTTTAATAAGAGTAATTTAAAACTGACAAACACATTAAAATCATTTAAAAGACAAACAAATACAAATGCCTGCCCCATGGTAAATGAGTAACCATACTTGGTGCAATAATAATAGTATCACACTTTAGTTCAGATTATCATATATAGCACACAAAGGAGATGTCCATATAATTGGCACAGAATGCTGCGAATCAAAAAGATCCCTATCTCACTATTTGCCACAAAGGCTTAATCTATCTATAGAAGCACCTAAGCCAATATTAAGCCAATATTCAGTGTGGGTTACCCCATGCTACATCAGCTATTAAAGTTAAAGTTAAAGATATAAAGTGTGGTTTACTAAGTGCATAAGCACCAACATATAAATAAATAAACAGAGGGCAGTGCGAACGCCTGACGTACGTTTCGCCACTGCTTTTTCAAAGGCCATTTACCAGGGGGCAGGCATTTGTATTTCTTTGTCTTTTAAATTATTTTAATGTGTTTGTCAGTTTTAAATTACTCCTATTAAAAGCTAAATTGTATTACTTTAGGTCCCCCTTTAACCTCTTACCCCTCCACCCTTATTTGTTTGATAAAATTGTGCCACAATAATACTTCTTTCTTCTCTCTTCATTTGCGTAACCTGTATTTTAACAGGGAAACATTGCTGTGAGTTTCTTACATTCAAAGTACTGTCCTCCAAACTAGAAACACCTTTCCAACCATATCAGTCTTGCCAGATTTTCAATGGCGAGAATTTCCAATGTGAAAAATCTAGACAATGTACAATGAAACATAGTTTACAAATGCATTATTTGAAGTGTCGCTATACCTTATACCATTTTGTTTAAGCAAACACACAGTCTATGTTGTGTAATCAAACTTTAAATACAGCCGTGATGATGTTGTGATACTTTTGCTGAACAGAGAGGGTCATCCCACTTTTTTGAATATATCACCAGACCCAAGGATTGTGAGACCAGCAAGGACAAAAAGCCAATTTCTTGTGGGTCTAACAATGTTTTGATCATCAGGGCTTCAGCGGGATGACTATTATTACAGAGCATAAATAAGGGGGTGAAAATCCTGTCCTAAGTCCACTGAAGAAGTGAGCAGATACTTACTAATTGGTGCACACTTGCATTTTACATGCACAAGGGACCCATTACTTTAAAGAGGAGAGTCTGCCCTTTCAATCATGGGTTTTACATGCCCGTGTAAGATGCAGGAGATCACTCTATAAGTGGTAATAACCTGCACTTAAAAGTACTGTTTAACCTGAGGGGAGTCTACCCTTTCATATAAGAAGTAACTTGTTCCTTCTGTTATAACCCCCCTCGGGTAAAACAGCACATTTAAGTTCAATTGCAGGTTATTGAAACTTTAAGGCCAAACAAATGCACCTTATGGGGTATTTGACAGCGTATGCGAAAGAGAAAATGGCTTTCTTTAAAATTAGGCCTCACGCCCCCTTCTAAATTTCTCATGTAAATGCTCACCCTGATAACCAAAGGCATATGAAACAACATCAAGGGGTGGTGGGTGCTGCCCTAAGTTCCCCCCCCACACACACAATACATAGACAAACTTGAGAACTCTTGTTTGAAATAAATGATCCTGCTCTTTCACTGAGTGGTTCTGCTTCTGTCATGCTTAGTGTTGCCACCGCAGCCATGTTTTCCTAGACACTTATCAGTTACACATGCTGCAGGGTGTACAGAGGGGAACATGTGTTGTACTTCTGGACAGCTCTATTCATATTCCTATAAATAAAAAGAGAGAAGCGCTCAACCTGGGAACGAACAATAGCATAATAGCTTGTTCTATGGCTAGTTACCACCCTAGAAGCAGCCTCTTTTTGCTCAATATGTGCCTTTCACAGAGAAGAACTTTCCTGAAGCATATCAGTCTGATCCTGACTTCACAGTACAGTCCAGCCCCGAAATACCAGGCAATCCCTCTCTGAACAAGAGAAACAGCAAAACCCCAGACGTACGTTTCGGCCTATTGTGGGCCTCGTCAGTGAGGTGCAGCCATATCCCTCTAGGCACACTGAGCAACGGGTCCACGTCTGGATTCCCGCATCACACTTAGGGAGACTTCCCTAAGTGTCATAATTTGCATAAATAAAAAGAGAGAAGCGCTCAACCTGGGAACGAACAATAGCATAATAGCTTGTTCTATGGCTAGTTACCACCCTAGAAGCAGCCTCTTTTTGCTCAATATGTGCCTTTCACAGAGAAGAACTTTCCTGAAGCATATCAGTCTGATCCTGACTTCACAGTACAGTCCAGCCCCGAAATACCAGGCAATCCCTCTATGAACAAGAGAAACAGCAAAACCCCAGACGTACGTTTCGGCCTATTGTGGGCCTCGTCAGTGAGGTGCAGCCATATCCCTCTAGGCACACTGAGCAACGGGTCCACGTCTGGATTCCCGCATCACACTTAGGGAGACTTCCCTAAGTGTCATAATTTGCATAAATAAAAAGAGAGAAGCGCTCAACCTGGGAACGAACAATAGCATAATAGCTTGTTCTATGGCTAGTTACCACCCTAGAAGCAGCCTCTTTTTGCTCAATATGTGCCTTTCACAGAGAAGAACTTTCCTGAAGCATATCAGTCTGATCCTGACTTCACAGTACAGTCCAGCCCCGAAATACCAGGCAATCCCTCTCTGAACAAGAGAAACAGCAAAACCCCAGACGTACGTTTCGGCCTATTGTGGGCCTCGTCAGTGAGGTGCAGCCATATCCCTCTAGGCACACTGAGCAACGGGTCCACGTCTGGATTCCCGCATCACACTTAGGGAGACTTCCCTAAGTGTCATAATTTGCATAAATAAAAAGAGAGAAGCGCTCAACCTGGGAACGAACAATAGCATAATAGCTTGTTCTATGGCTAGTTACCACCCTAGAAGCAGCCTCTTTTTGCTCAATATGTGCCTTTCACAGAGAAGAACTTTCCTGAAGCATATCAGTCTGATCCTGACTTCACAGTACAGTCCAGCCCCGAAATACCAGGCAATCCATCTCTGAACAAGAGAAACAGCAAAACCCCAGACGTACGTTTCGGCCTATTGTGGGCCTCGTCAGTGAGGTGCAGCCATATCCCTCTAGGCACACTGAGCAACGGGTCCACGTCTGGATTCCCGCATCACACTTAGGGAGACTTCCCTAAGTGTCATAATTTGCATAAATAAAAAGAGAGAAGCGCTCAACCTGGGAACGAACAATAGCATAATAGCTTGTTCTATGGCTAGTTACCACCCTAGAAGCAGCCTCTTTTTGCTCAATATGTGCCTTTCACAGAGAAGAACTTTCCTGAAGCATATCAGTCTGATCCTGACTTCACAGTACAGTCCAGCCCCGAAATACCAGGCAATCCCTCTCTGAACAAGAGAAACAGCAAAACCCCAGACGTACGTTTCGGCCTATTGTGGGCCTCGTCAGTGAGGTGCAGCCATATCCCTCTAGGCACACTGAGCAACGGGTCCACGTCTGGATTCCCGCATCACACTTAGGGAGACTTCCCTAAGTGTCATAATTTGCATAAATAAAAAGAGAGAAGCGCTCAACCTGGGAACGAACAATAGCATAATAGCTTGTTCTATGGCTAGTTACCACCCTAGAAGCAGCCTCTTTTTGCTCAATATGTGCCTTTCACAGAGAAGAACTTTCCTGAAGCATATCAGTCTGATCCTGACTTCACAGTACAGTCCAGCCCCGAAATACCAGGCAATCCCTCTCTGAACAAGAGAAACAGCAAAACCCCAGACGTACGTTTCGGCCTATGGTGGGCCTCGTCAGTGAGGTGCAGCCATATCCCTCTAGGCACACTGAGCAACGGGTCCACGTCTGGATTCCCGCATCACACTTAGGGAGACTTCCCTAAGTGTCATAATTTGCATAAATAAAAAGAGAGAAGCGCTCAACCTGGGAACGAACAATAGCATAATAGCTTGTTCTATGGCTAGTTACCACCCTAGAAACAGCCTCTTTTTGCTCAATATGTGCCTTTCACAGAGAAGAACTTTCCTGAAGCATATCAGTCTGATCCTGACTTCACAGTACAGTCCAGCCCCGAAATACCAGGCAATCCCTCTCTGAACAAGAGAAACAGCAAAACCCCAGACGTACGTTTCGGCCTATTGTGGGCCTCGTCAGTGAGGTGCAGCCATATCCCTCTAGGCACACTGAGCAACGGGTCCACGTCTGGATTCCCGCATCACACTTAGGGAGACTTCCCTAAGTGTCATAATTTGCATAAATAAAAAGAGAGAAGCGCTCAACCTGGGAACGAACAATAGCATAATAGCTTGTTCTATGGCTAGTTACCACCCTAGAAGCAGCCTCTTTTTGCTCAATATGTGCCTTTCACAGAGAAGAACTTTCCTGAAGCATATCAGTCTGATCCTGACTTCACAGTACAGTCCAGCCCCGAAATACCAGGCAATCCCTCTCTGAACAAGAGAAACAGCAAAACCCCAGACGTACGTTTCGGCCTATTGTGGGCCTCGTCAGTGAGGTGCAGCCATATCCCTCTAGGCACACTGAGCAACGGGTCCACGTCTGGATTCCCGCATCACACTTAGGGAGACTTCCCTAAGTGTCATAATTTGCATAAATAAAAAGAGAGAAGCGCTCAACCTGGGAACGAACAATAGCATAATAGCTTGTTCTATGGCTAGTTACCACCCTAGAAGCAGCCTCTTTTTGCTCAATATGTGTCTTTCACAGAGAAGAACTTTCCTGAAGCATATCAGTCTGATCCTGACTTCACAGTACAGTCCAGCCCCGAAATACCAGGCAATCCCTCTCTGAACAAGAGAAACAGCAAAACCCCAGACGTACGTTTCGGCCTATTGTGGGCCTCGTCAGTGAGGTGCAGCCATATCCCTCTTGGCACACTGAGCAACGGGTCCACGTCTGGATTCCCGCATCACACTTAGGGAGACTTCCCTAAGTGTCATAATTTGCATAAATAAAAAGAGAGAAGCGCTCAACCTGGGAACGAACAATAGCATAATAGCTTGTTCTATGGCTAGTTACCACCCTAGAAGCAGCCTCTTTTTGCTCAATATGTGCCTTTCACAGAGAAGAACTTTCCTGAAGCATATCAGTCTGATCCTGACTTCACAGTACAGTCCAGCCCCGAAATACCAGGCAATCCCTCTCTGAACAAGAGAAACAGCAAAACCCCAGACGTACGTTTCGGCCTATTGTGGGCCTCGTCAGTGAGGTGCAGCCATATCCCTCTAGGCACACTGAGCAACGGGTCCACGTCTGGATTCCCGCATCACACTTAGGGAGACTTCCCTAAGTGTCATAATTTGCATAAATAAAAAGAGAGAAGCGCTCAACCTGGGAACGAACAATAGCATAATAGCTTGTTCTATGGCTAGTTACCACCCTAGAAGCAGCCTCTTTTTGCTCAATATGTGCCTTTCACAGAGAAGAACTTTCCTGAAGCATATCAGTCTGATCCTGACTTCACAGTACAGTCCAGCCCCGAAATACCAGGCAATCCCTCTCTGAACGAGAGAAACAGCAAAACCCCAGACGTACGTTTCGGCCTATTGTGGGCCTCGTCAGTGAGGTGCAGCCATATCCCTCTAGGCACACTGAGCAACGGGTCCACGTCTGGATTCCCGCATCACACTTAGGGAGACTTCCCTAAGTGTCATAATTTGCATAAATAAAAAGAGAGAAGCGCTCAACCTGGGAACGAACAATAGCATAATAGCTTGTTCTATGGCTAGTTACCACCCTAGAAGCAGCCTCTTTTTGCTCAATATGTGCCTTTCACAGAGAAAAACTTTCCTGAAGCATATCAGTCTGATCCTGACGTCACAGTACAGTCCAGCCCCGAAATACCAGGCAATCCCTCTCTGAACAAGAGAAACAGCAAAACCCCAGACGTACGTTTCGGCCTATTGTGGGCCTCGTCAGTGAGGTGCAGCCATATCCCTCTAGGCACACTGAGCAACGGGTCCACGTCTGGATTCCCGCATCACACTTAGGGAGACTTCCCTAAGTGTCATAATTTGCATAAATAAAAAGAGAGAAGCGCTCAACCTGGGAACGAACAATAGCATAATAGCTTGTTCTATGGCTAGTTACCACCCTAGAAACAGCCTCTTTTTGCTCAATATGTGCCTTTCACAGAGAAGAACTTTCCTGAAGCATATCAGTCTGATCCTGACTTCACAGTACAGTCCAGCCCCGAAATACCAGGCAATCCCTCTCTGAACAAGAGAAACAGCAAAACCCCAGACGTACGTTTCGGCCTATTGTGGGCCTCGTCAGTGAGGTGCAGCCATATCCCTCTAGGCACACTGAGCAACGGGTCCACGTCTGGATTCCCGCATCACACTTAGGGAGACTTCCCTAAGTGTCATAATTTGCATAAATAAAAAGAGAGAAGCGCTCAACCTGGGAACGAACAATAGCATAATAGCTTGTTCTATGGCTAGTTACCACCCTAGAAGCAGCCTCTTTTTGCTCAATATGTGCCTTTCACAGAGAAGAACTTTCCTGAAGCATATCAGTCTGATCCTGACTTCACAGTACAGTCCAGCCCCGAAATACCAGGCAATCCCTCTCTGAACAAGAGAAACAGCAAAACCCCAGACGTACGTTTCGGCCTATTGTGGGCCTCGTCAGTGAGGTGCAGCCATATCCCTCTAGGCACACTGAGCAACGGGTCCACGTCTGGATTCCCGCATCACACTTAGGGAGACTTCCCTAAGTGTCATAATTTGCATAAATAAAAAGAGAGAAGCGCTCAACCTGGGAACGAACAATAGCATAATAGCTTGTTCTATGGCTAGTTACCACCCTAGAAGCAGCCTCTTTTTGCTCAATATGTGTCCTTTCACAGAGAAGAACTTTCCTGAAGCATATCAGTCTGATCCTGACTTCACAGTACAGTCCAGCCCCGAAATACCAGGCAATCCCTCTCTGAACAAGAGAAACAGCAAAACCCCAGACGTACGTTTCGGCCTATTGTGGGCCTCGTCAGTGAGGTGCAGCCATATCCCTCTTGGCACACTGAGCAACGGGTCCACGTCTGGATTCCCGCATCACACTTAGGGAGACTTCCCTAAGTGTCATAATTTGCATAAATAAAAAGAGAGAAGCGCTCAACCTGGGAACGAACAATAGCATAATAGCTTGTTCTATGGCTAGTTACCACCCTAGAAGCAGCCTCTTTTTGCTCAATATGTGCCTTTCACAGAGAAAAACTTTCCTGAAGCATATCAGTCTGATCCTGACGTCACAGTACAGTCCAGCCCCGAAATACCAGGCAATCCTTCTCTGAACAAGAGAAACAGCAAAACCCCAGACGTACGTTTCGGCCTATTGTGGGCCTCGTCAGTGAGGTGCAGCCATATCCCTCTAGGCACACTGAGCAACGGGTCCACGTCTGGATTCCCGCATCACACTTAGGGAGACTTCCCTAAGTGTCATAATTTGCATAAATAAAAAGAGAGAAGCGCTCAACCTGGGAACGAACAATAGCATAATAGCTTGTTCTATGGCTAGTTACCACCCTAGAAGCAGCCTCTTTTTGCTCAATATGTGCCTTTCACAGAGAAGAACTTTCCTGAAGCATATCAGTCTGATCCTGACTTCACAGTACAGTCCAGCCCCGAAATACCAGGCAATCCCTCTCTGAACAAGAGAAACAGCAAAACCCCAGACGTACGTTTCGGCCTATTGTGGGCCTCGTCAGTGAGGTGCAGCCATATCCCTCTAGGCACACTGAGCAACGGGTCCACGTCTGGATTCCCGCATCACACTTAGGGAGACTTCCCTAAGTGTCATAATTTGCATAAATAAAAAGAGAGAAGCGCTCAACCTGGGAACGAACAATAGCATAATAGCTTGTTCTATGGCTAGTTACCACCCTAGAAGCAGCCTCTTTTTGCTCAATATGTGCCTTTCACAGAGAAGAACTTTCCTGAAGCATATCAGTCTGATCCTGACTTCACAGTACAGTCCAGCCCCGAAATACCAGGCAATCCCTCTCTGAACAAGAGAAACAGCAAAACCCCAGACGTACGTTTCGGCCTATTGTGGGCCTCGTCAGTGAGGTGCAGCCATATCCCTCTAGGCACACTGAGCAACGGGTCCACGTCTGGATTCCCGCATCACACTTAGGGAGACTTCCCTAAGTGTCATAATTTGCATAAATAAAAAGAGAGAAGCGCTCAACCTGGGAACGAACAATAGCATAATAGCTTGTTCTATGGCTAGTTACCACCCTAGAAGCAGCCTCTTTTTGCTCAATATGTGCCTTTCACAGAGAAGAACTTTCCTGAAGCATATCAGTCTGATCCTGACTTCACAGTACAGTCCAGCCCCGAAATACCAGGCAATCCCTCTCTGAACAAGAGAAACAGCAAAACCCCAGACGTACGTTTAGGCCTATTGTGGGCCTCGTCAGTGAGGTGCAGCCATATCCCTCTAGGCACACTGAGCAACGGGTCCACGTCTGGATTCCCGCATCACACTTAGGGAGACTTCCCTAAGTGTCATAATATGCATAAATAAAAAGAGAGAAGCGCTCAACCTGGGAACGAACAATAGCATAATAGCTTGTTCTATGGCTAGTTACCACCCTAGAAGCAGCCTCTTTTTGCTCAATATGTGCCTTTCACAGAGAAGAACTTTCCTGAAGCATATCAGTCTGATCCTGACTTCACAGTACAGTCCAGCCCCGAGATACCAGGCAATCCCTCTCTGAACAAGAGAAACAGCAAAACCCCAGACGTACGTTTCGGCCTATTGTGGGCCTCGTCAGTGAGGTGCAGCCATATCCCTCTAGGCACACTGAGCAACGGGTCCACGTCTGGATTCCCGCATCACACTTAGGGAGACTTCCCTAAGTGTCATAATTTGCATAAATAAAAAGAGAGAAGCGCTCAACCTGGGAATGAACAATAGCATAATAGCTTGTTCTATGGCTAGTTACCACCCTAGAAGCAGCCTCTTTTTGCTCAATATGTGCCTTTCACAGAGAAGAACTTTCCTGAAGCATATCAGTCTGATCCTGACTTCACAGTACAGTCCAGCCCCGAAATACCAGGCAATCCCTCTCTGAACAAGAGAAACAGCAAAACCCCAGACGTACGTTTCGGCCTATTGTGGGCCTCGTCAGTGAGGTGCAGCCATATCCCTCTAGGCACACTGAGCAATGGGTCCACGTCTGGATTCCCGCATCACACTTAGGGAGACTTCCCTAAGTGTCATAATTTGCATAAATAAAAAGAGAGAAGCGCTCAACCTGGGAACGAACAATAGCATAATAGCTTGTTCTATGGCTAGTTACCACCCTAGAAGCAACCTCTTTTTGCTCAATATGTGCCTTTCACAGAGAAGAACTTTCCTGAAGCATATCAGTCTGATCCTGACTTCACAGTACAGTCCAGCCCCGAAATACCAGGCAATCCCTCTCTGAACAAGAGAAACAGCAAAACCCCAGACGTACGTTTAGGCCTATTGTGGGCCTCGTCAGTGAGGTGCAGCCATATCCCTCTAGGCACACTGAGCAACGGGTCCACGTCTGGATTCCCGCATCACACTTAGGGAGACTTCCCTAAGTGTCATAATATGCATAAATAAAAAGAGAGAAGCGCTCAACCTGGGAACGAACAATAGCATAATAGCTTGTTCTATGGCTAGTTACCACCCTAGAAGCAGCCTCTTTTTGCTCAATATGTGCCTTTCACAGAGAAGAACTTTCCTGAAGCATATCAGTCTGATCCTGACTTCACAGTACAGTCCAGCCCCGAAATACCAGGCAATCCCTCTCTGAACAAGAGAAACAGCAAAACCCCAGACGTACGTTTCGGCCTATTGTGGGCCTCGTCAGTGAGGTGCAGCCATATCCCTCTAGGCACACTGAGCAACGGGTCCACGTCTGGATTCCCGCATCACACTTAGGGAGACTTCCCTAAGTGTCATAATTTGCATAAATAAAAAGAGAGAAGCGCTCAACCTGGGAATGAACAATAGCATAATAGCTTGTTCTATGGCTAGTTACCACCCTAGAAGCAGCCTCTTTTTGCTCAATATGTGCCTTTCACAGAGAAGAACTTTCCTGAAGCATATCAGTCTGATCCTGACTTCACAGTACAGTCCAGCCCCGAAATACCAGGCAATCCCTCTCTGAACAAGAGAAACAGCAAAACCCCAGACGTACGTTTCGGCCTATTGTGGGCCTCGTCAGTGAGGTGCAGCCATATCCCTCTAGGCACACTGAGCAACGGGTCCACGTCTGGATTCCCGCATCACACTTAGGGAGACTTCCCTAAGTGTCATAATTTGCATAAATAAAAAGAGAGAAGCGCTCAACCTGGGAACGAACAATAGCATAATAGCTTGTTCTATGGCTAGTTACCACCCTAGAAGCAGCCTCTTTTTGCTCAATATGTGCCTTTCACAGAGAAGAACTTTCCTGAAGCATAAGTGTGATGCGGGAATCCAGACGTGGACCCGTTGCTCAGTGTGCCTAGAGGGATATGGCTGCACCTCACTGACGAGGCCCACAATAGGCCGAAACGTACGTCTGGGGTTTTGCTGTTTCTCTCGTTCAGAGAGGGATTGCATGGTATTTCGGGGCTGGACTGTACTGTGAAGTCAGGATCAGACTGATATGCTTCAGGAAAGTTCTTCTCTGTGAAAGGCACATATTGAGCAAAAAGAGGCTGCTTCTTGGGTGGTAACTAGCCATAGTGCAAGCTATTATGCTATTGTTCGTTCCCAGGTTGAGCGCTTCTCTCTTTTTATTTATGCAAATTATGACATTTTGGGAAGTCTCCCTAAGTGTGATGCGGGAATCCAGACGTGGACCCGTTGCTCAGTGTGCCTAGAGGGATATGGCTGCACCTCACTGACGAGGCCCACAATAGGCCGAAACGTACGTCTGGGGTTTTGCTGTTTCTCTCGTTCAGAGAGGGATTGCCTGGTATTTCGGGGCTGGACTGTACTGTGAAGTCAGGATCAGACTGATATGCTTCAGGAAAGTTCTTCTCTGTGAAAGGCACATATTGAGCAAAAAGAGGCTGCTTCTTGGGTGGTAACTAGCCATAGAGCAAGCTATTATGCTATTGTTCGTTCCCAGGTTGAGCGCTTCTCTCTTTTTATTTATGCAAATTATGACATTTTGGGAAGTCTCCCTAAGTGTGATGCGGGAATCCAGACGTGGACCCGTTGCTCAGTGTGCCTAGAGGGATATGGCTGCACCTCACTGACGAGGCCCACAATAGGCCGAAACGTACGTCTGGGGTTTTGCTGTTTCTCTCGTTCAGAGAGGGATTGCCTGGTATTTCGGGGCTGGACTGTACTGTGAAGTCAGGATCAGACTGATATGCTTCAGGAAAGTTCTTCTCTGTGAAAGGCACATATTGAGCAAAAAGAGGCTGCTTCTTGGGTGGTAACTAGCCATAGAGCAAGCTATTATGCTATTGTTCGTTCCCAGGTTGAGCGCTTCTCTCTTTTTATTTATGCAAATTATGACATTTTGGGAAGTCTCCCTAAGTGTGATGCGGGAATCCAGACGTGGACCCGTTGCTCAGTGTGCCTAGAGGGATATGGCTGCACCTCACTGACGAGGCCCACAATAGGCCGAAACGTACGTCTGGGGTTTTGCTGTTTCTCTCGTTCAGAGAGGGATTGCCTGGTATTTCGGGGCTGGACTGTACTGTGAAGTCAGGATCAGACTGATATGCTTCAGGAAAGTTCTTCTCTGTGAAAGGCACATATTGAGCAAAAAGAGGCTGCTTCTTGGGTGGTAACTAGCCATAGAGCAAGCTATTATGCTATTGTTCGTTCCCAGGTTGAGCGCTTCTCTCTTTTTATTTATGCAAATTATGACATTTTGGGAAGTCTCCCTAAGTGTGATGCGGGAATCCAGACGTGGACCCGTTGCTCAGTGTGCCTAGAGGGATATGGCTGCACCTTACTGACGAGGCCCACAATAGGCCGAAACGTACGTCTGGGGTTTTGCTGTTTCTCTCGTTCAGAGAGGGATTGCCTGGTATTTCGGGGCTGGACTGTACTGTGAAGTCAGGATCAGACTGATATGCTTCAGGAAAGTTCTTCTCTGTGAAAGGCACATATTGAGCAAAAAGAGGCTGCTTCTTGGGTGGTAACTAGCCATAGAGCAAGCTATTATGCTATTGTTCGTTCCCAGGTTGAGCGCTTCTCTCTTTTTATTTATGCAAATTATGACATTTTGGGAAGTCTCCCTAAGTGTGATGCGGGAATCCAGACGTGGACCCGTTGCTCAGTGTGCCTAGAGGGATATGGCTGCACCTCACTGACGAGGCCCACAATAGGCCGAAACGTACGTCTGGGGTTTTGCTGTTTCTCTCGTTCAGAGAGGGATTGCCTGGTATTTCGGGGCTGGACTGTACTGTGAAGTCAGGATCAGACTGATATGCTTCAGGAAAGTTCTTCTCTGTGAAAGGCACATATTGAGCAAAAAGAGGCTGCTTCTTGGGTGGTAACTAGCCATAGAGCAAGCTATTATGCTATTGTTCGTTCCCAGGTTGAGCGCTTCTCTCTTTTTATTTATGCAAATTATGACATTTTGGGAAGTCTCCCTAAGTGTTATGCGGGAATCCAGACGTGGACCCGTTGCTCAGTGTGCCTAGAGGGATATGGCTGCACCTCACTGACGAGGCCCACAATAGGCCGAAATGTACGTCTGGGGTTTTGCTGTTTCTCTCGTTCAGAGAGGGATTGCCTGGTATTTCGGGGCTGGACTGTACTGTGAAGTCAGGATCAGACTGATATGCTTCAGGAAAGTTCTTCTCTGTGAAAGGCACATATTGAGAAAAAAGAGGCTGCTTCTTGGGTGGTAACTAGCCATAGAGCAAGCTATTATGCTTTTGTTCGTTCCCAGGTTGAGCGCTTCTCTCTTTTTATTTATGCTATTCATATTCCTCCCTGCATACCCTGAAGCATGTGTAACTCATAAGTGTCCAGGAAAACATTGCTGAGGTGGCAACACTAGTCATGCTGCCAGCTGATTGTCGTTACAATGACGAATACCCCAATGCATTGGTTCTAATTTCAGAGACATTTTTAAAGAAGCTTTTATTACCCCTCACAATAGAAATATCTATAAGCCCCTTATTTCATCCATGTTTGCCTGAACTAATAGCACTTTTTAAAAATCTAAATAAATGGGAGAACTGAGGAATGTAAAAAGAGGTGATTTTTAATTAATAATTGTTAAAGAAAAATATAGTTATGAAGACCTAGGGTTTGAAATATTTAGGAAATAATAACTCCTATGCTGCTATTTACTATGTACGCCATAGAAAATTACACAAAAATTATAAAAAAAAATGTTTGCATGTTGTATAGTGGTACATTTCTTAAATATGATATTTCTGGAAACTACATATACTGTATAAACAAAGCACAAATAAGCAACTATGTTCTTATAGTTCTTAGATGTATTTATATCAATCTTGAGAATATATTTTACTTGCCCCACTTTTAACAGAATTTGCATCACCTGTTAAACATCTGGGGCCCAATGATCTTAAGTTCTCAGGATTATCTAAAAAGTCTAGTCAGTGCTGAGTGGTCCCTCGATTAATTTTATAAATGCAAATTTTAGTTTGAGAGCTGTTTAGCTATGCACGGTTCTGCATGTGACACAGAGACACATTGAAATGTAATGCTCCAAAAAGCACCCATGCCGGCAAGTTTAGAAGGATAATCTGCAGCCACAACTGAAACTTTTTAACAATTCTATTAACAAAACTGACAGGGAACCTATGCTGTCCTCTTCTTCTTCTGGTCTAGTCAGCTGTCAACTTTAAACAGTTCCTCAGAAGTTTCAGAAGGCCACACATGACAATTTAAAGGCAATAACCATAAATATTACAACAAGAGAAAACTGAGGAGCTCAGTTTTTCTGAACGATAGGTATAGAAAATCATACTTTTTAATGGACCAAATAATTATTTTCTTTCATAAAAAAATCCTACTAGACACGTGCATTCAGTTTTGGATGAATATTCATTCATCTGAGTTTTGGCCCATTCGTCAATTCATCCACATAACAATTAGATGAATCGACAGAGGAACGAAATTTCATGTTTTAGTTGCATTCATTTAGTTTTTCATTTGACATTTGGCGCCAAAAAAAAAGGGGCAGAGAACACAGGAAAGGGGAAGGAGCTGGGACCATTTTACAACACTGCTCATTTGTTTGCAGTTGTGTGCAGGGAGTCTGACCATTCATGTGCACAACTTCCCCTGTCCAATCCTGACAGAGCATTACTAAATGATTGATGTGAGGGCCAGCAAAGCCAGACTTTGAATGCCAAACAGGCTTGTCAAATCCACTTTTTAACCTTGCATACGGAGGTTGGAATCTGAGTGAACATCAGTTATCTTTAATCACTTTAACTTTAGCTTTTGAATAGTGCAGTTATGAGTGCCTGTCAGGTCAGACCAACAACTGCAGGAAGGGAAAACCCTACCTAACTCCTGACTGCAATGGTCGTCAGGTGTAGGAGTCTTCAAACCACAGAGCCTAAAGGATCAGGAGGAATATCAGGCAGAAGAGGAGTCTTTCAAGCAAGTTTAAATACTAGCACAGGAAAAAACAGTACAAACTCAAAAAACCCATAGAATGGTCCAGGAACTTGCCACAGGTCAGCAACAGTACAAAAGAAGCAGGCAAAGGGATCGTCAAAATCTGGCAGGGTCATACACAGCAAACAAACTTAAACAGGAACAGAGAACACCCAGAGTAAACCTCAATAATCGTGCAAAGGCAAGCAGGAAGTGCTGGTTTATATAGGCCTGACAGTATTGCAAATTACCAGCAGCTACAGATAGGTGGAGTTATTGACTGAAAAAAAGTTAAATACGGAGTTGCCATCCAAAGTTACAGACCACAGATAGTTTAAAGCTAAAGCAACAACCCAACACTCCAACAACCCGGTTCGCCTTTGGGCATGACTAGAACATCCTGGCCTATCCAGATAAGCACAATGAAAAGCTGCAAACAGGTCAGCATCAGGGACATCATGGCCAGGAACCCAGGAAGATCAGTGACCGGATAGAAAGCCCAGAGGTCCAAATACTGAACAAATCAGCCTTGAGTGCGAGGATCTGTTAAATTTCATATTCCAGGTCACCATTAATTAGCACAGGAGGGGTGCCACCACATGCTGAGAGTATTTATTAATGACTGCAGGCTTTAGCAATGAGGCATGGAACACTTATGCTTGCATAAGGCAAACCAGAAACGGGAGGTAAATTGGGTCCCTCTATCAAATACAATCTCATCAGGTAAGCCATGAAGATGTACAATGTGTTAAAGGAACACAGTAGCCAGTTGCTTGGAAGAAGGTACCCCAGGAAGAACAATAAAATGTGCCATCTTTGAAAATCTGCTCACAACCACCACAATAGTTGTGATAGACAGGCAATTCAGTAATAAAATCCATGGATATCTTCATCGCTGGTTGCTTGGGAACAGGCAATAGACATTAAAATAGAGAGGGAGAATGAAGGGTTGTTTTTGTAGCAACACAAACAGGACAGGATGCAGCATAGTCTTTGTGTATGGAAGGCCATACTGTTTTAATTACTTAATCATTTTTTTATAACCAGCATTGTCAGAATCAAGATTTGCGCTCATCAGGTTAGCTCTTCTGATAAACCCGATATCGCTTGTGCACCACTTGTAATCTAGCACTTAGTAGGTACGGTCTCTCAAAGAATGACCCCACTGTAGTAACAGATATGGGAGCAAACTTCTTAAGAATTGGTAGAGAGAGCTGATAGAGTAGAATCCGTAAAGATACCTGCAGCTCCTGAATCAATCAAAACTGGTATTGTCACAGAAGAAAAAGGGGAGTGGATGGTAAGGGACAGAAATACTTTCTGAAGAGTAGTTTTCTGAGGGTCAATTAGTTCAGATCCTCCAATTTGCACTAAAGTCTGTCATTTCCCCAGCCTCGTGGGGCAGTTTCTTAAAAGGTGGTCCTTAACACCACAATACTAGCAAAGTCCCTCGACCGTTCTGCCTTAGATAACTTTATTGCTCCCACCTCTATGGGTTAATCTGTAGGGTAGGGGTCTCAGAAGGAGAAATAAAATGAGGAGCCAGCTGCACATTAGATTTGGGAGCAAAAGCCTTGCAGCCTCTCTCCCTTTCCAACAGTATCTGTATGTCTCACATCTAATCTAATACAGAGAGTCAGGGATGTCCCAAAAAATTAGTTCATCTTTCATCTTATCATAAAGCCCCTTTCTGAATGCAGCCTTTAAAGCTTGAGGGTAGCATTTAGTCTCTGCTGCAATAGCCGAAACTCTATATGATACTTCCCCACAGATATGGTCCTTTGCCTGAGATCCAGAAGCGACATGAAGGCATCAGTGTCTTGCAGACTTGCATCTTCCCCTTCCAATAAAGGGGATAACCAGGAGACAGCTTTGACTTTTAAAAAGTAGATGATAAATGTGGTTCTCGATTGAGGTGTTGAGAAATTATTAGGGTAAGTCTGGAAATAAAGTCTACATTGATTAAAGAATCCCCTGCATACCATAGGAGTATCATCGAATTTGTCAGGCAATGAAATCTTTAGGGAATAAAAGGCTTAACCAGGACATAAACCTGAGACCAGATGTACAGAGGCAGCCATGGGAATAGCAGAAGTACTGCAGAAGATTGGTGATAGCTGACAACTTGGCGTCCATATTCTGCAATTGGGGCAGCATGTTCTCCCAACAGCTGGCCTTGACGTGTCACGGCTCAAGTCAATGCAGATGACTCAATATCTTCTGGCCTGATTATACAAGACTGCCCAACAACTGCAGGAATGGATAACCCTACCTAACACCTGGCTGCTATTCAGCGTCAGGTGTAGGGGTCTCTAAACCACAAAGTTAGCATTGAGCCAAAACAGAAAATACCTGGAGGAATTCAGACAGAAGAGGAGTCAAAAACTGAGAAAGAAAATTCTGGCACAGGCAAAAAACATTATAAATATCCCATAGAATGGTCCAAGAACTCACCACAGGTCAGCAAGAATTGGTCAGCAAATGTACAAAGGGGCAGGCAAAGGTATTGACAGGGTATTTGTAATACACAGCAAACAAACTAAAACATAGTACAAAGAAAACCTCTATAATCAGGCAAAGGAAGGCACATTACCAGCAGCCGCAGATAGGTGAAGCTAGTAACTGCAAAAATTATGTTTGATACAATGTAACAAGACAACGTCACAGATAGCTCAAAGATAAAGCAACAATCCAACATGCCTACAATCCCAATTTGTTTCTGGGCCTGATAGTGCCTCTGTCAGCAATGTGTGCTGTTTTTTTGTTGGAAAAACTCTTTGTGTACAGAATCAGATTTTTTTCTTGCAGTGCAGTACAACTCTGGGGACCAGGGATTTTTATTTTCTTTACTAGTTTAGTGTTAAAGAGTTGTAGCTTTATAATATAAATTGCAGCGGAAGCATTGCTGGGACTTGTAGGTCTCCTGCCTTTGGAATAGATTATTCAAACAGCACAAAAAAGCAGCAGCAGCACCAGTTACATATTTTTATTGAGGACCAAAGGAAAAAAGTCACATTGTTTAAGGACTCAGCCGTTAATCATGTGAACATCAAATAGTTTGTATCCCAACATCCTTCCTTGCAGTGAGGACAGTGTTGCTGGATGTGTTGGACTCCTTTCTGCATTATTATATGATTTGGGCTAGATTATGAGTGGCGCGCATGAGAGATAAAGGGTATTTCTCAGGTTTTTGTGTGTGACGGACTAGTTGAAAGTAAACGCGTTTGCTTGAGCATAATCAAATTTAATGCAAATCGGGTTAGCGCAACATTAGAGCTCTGGTTAACTGTTATGCAAGACAAAAAAGTTACTATGTGTGTATATATGTATTTATACATTTATATATGTATTTCCAAATATACAGTATATATACACATATAAATACATAAATACATATGTACACAAATATAGACATATATATACAGTAATTGCATTGGAGCCATTTGCAGTCAACTAGCTGTTGTTCCATTGAAGTCTATGGGAGAATATGTTAACATGGTTGCAATATTCAAAGTTCAACTCTTTTGCGTGTGTCAGGTTTTTGCTTGCTTGCTAACAACCAGGCAAGTGCAAAAACGTTACTTCTTGTGAAGTTAACGTGCGAGTGTGAGGACTTAATAGCGATCCACCCTAAATCTAGCGCTTTGTGTGCAGAATCAGTTCTTTTCTTGCAGGAGTGCACATTACTGCATATTGTTTTATTATTTCTAGTTTGCAAATAAATTTTAATTTATTATATATATATAATATATATATATATATATTAGAGATATAAAAATATTATTCTTACACCTCATTTAATTGAAACTATTTTTTTATAATTGCAGTGGGAACGCAGCTCCATAGTAGTTGCGTAACATACCTTTTCATTTGGGTGTAAAATACATAAGAATAATATTTAATAAGAATAATTTACTGCATACAGTACAGTGCATTTCTCTTCCATATATTACTAGTGTGCTTTCAGTATTACATATATTGCAGTAAGGTGTAGCACTCATCTAATTATAACCATATTTGTTGTTACAGTGTGGGTACCATGGGTGCCTGGCAGATTGCTACAGGCTCTTTACAGAACCATAGTAGTTACGTAACATAACTTTTCATTTGGGTGTAAAATATATAATAATAATAATAATTTCCCTTCTCAGTGGCTGACTATATTGCACACAGTGCATGTCTTTTGCATATACTGTTACTAAAATACTATCTCTATTACTTAAAATTGTAGTACGGTATACTCCTCATCTAATTGAAACCATATTTGTTATTGCAGTGGGGGGGTACTGTGGCTACCTGGCAGATTGCTATAGGCTCTCTAAAGCACCATAGTAATTACGTAGCTAACCTTTTCATTTGTGTGTAAAATGTATAACAATAATTTCTCAGTGGCTGGCTACATTGCACACAGTACATGTCTGTTGCCTATACTCTGACTAGTATACTGTTACTATTATACTATATGTATTACATATATCATGTGTACTCCTCATCTAATTGAAATTATATTTGTAATTGCAGTGGGGGCACCAACAAAAAATATAGCAGCTAATAATAAATAATTATATTATTCTGCATACAATTGTTAGTTGTTCATAGTGTAATATTTTTATCATTAGATTTAATATATTGGTATAGCCCCTTCTACTGATCTGATATAAACCAGTGATCGGTTATTCCTTTGTCATCTAAATAAGGAGCAGTGTTAAACCCCTTTTCAGACACATACAAAGTTTACTACTACATGAATGCAAATCAACTAGGTAAACTTCTATTATAAATATTTTTATATTTTTAAAAAGCACTAATTAGTGGAATAACATATGAAAAGAAGATATTTCCTCATTTTGCGAAGAATTATTAAAATGACACCATATGACTGAAGAAGATAGTCAAATAGTTTCCCTTTTTGAGGGTGTTAGGGCAAATTATGGGAATTTTTACTATCATTTATTTGTAAAGCACTTAAAATTCTATAGTAGGATTAGCTTAATTTTTTTTTCTCTAGATATGATCCTTATTTTTTCTTTTTTTCTTTTTATCATTCAGATGGAACATACAATTTTAAACACATTTCTAATTTACTTTTATTATAAAATTGTCTTTGTTTTCTTGCTATCCTTTCTTGAAAAGCAGAAATATAAGTTCAGGGGTGTGCACATGTCTGCAGTGCTATATGGCAGCAGTTTTGCAACAATGTTATACATTAACAAGAACACTAGAGGGCAGTACTATTTCCCGTCATGTAGTGCTCCAGATATTTGCTCGCTACATATCTATTCAACAAAGAATAACAAAAGAACAAAGCAAATTTGATAATAGAAGTACATTTAAAACTTTTTAAAAATTGTATTCTCCATCTGAATCATTAAAGAAAGATTCAGGGTTTTATGTCCCTTTAAAGACTTTATTGAAAATAATAGGTCAGTCCACTGAGAGGTTCATTTTGTGTTATATTAGTCAACCAGAACAGAGATTCTTTGGAGGCAAAATATCCATCATAGATTTGAAAATGAAGCAACTGAATATGCTAAAAATATTTCTATTATATTCTTATGATGTTATATGGGTCTTTATTAATGGGTTTATGTCCCACTTAGAGCAGAAATGAATATACCAAAAGTGTTTTGGACTCTTGATATAGACATTATTCATTTGCTGCATGTTTAGCTGTATTGCTTCATATCTGCAAAACTTTCAGATGATTAATTCTAATAAGTAAAAAATTATCTCCTATTTTCATCCTTAAAAATTTCCATGAGAAATTATTTTAGATTTTAACCCCTTAGTGACCAGAGCACTTTTCCATTTGTTGACAGTTTGGGACCAAGGCTATTTTTACATTTCTGCGGTGTTTGTGTTTAGCTGTAATTTTCCTCTTACTCATTTACTGTACCCACACATATTATATACCGTTTTTCTCGCCATTAAATGGACTTTCTAAAGATACCATTATTTTCATTGTATCTTATAATTTACTATTAAAAAAATTATAAAATATGAGGAAAAAATGAAAAAAAAAACAATTTTTTCAAACTTTGACCCCCAAAATCTGTTGCACATCTACAACCACCAAAAAACACCCATGCTAAATATTTTCTAAATTTTGTCCTGAGTTTAGAAATACCCAATGTTTACATGTTCTTTGCTTTTTTTGCAAGTTATAGGGCACTAAATAAAAGTAGCACTTTGCTATTTCCAAACCACTTTTTTTCAAAATTAGCGCTAGTTACATTGGGACACTGATATCTGTCAGGAATCCCTGAATATCCTTTAACATGTATCTATATATTTTTAGAAGACATCCCAAAGTATTGATCTAGGCCCATTTTGGTATATTTCATGCCACCATTTCACCGCCAAATGCGATCAAATAAAAAAAAATGTTCACTTTTTCACAAATTTTTTCACAAACTTTAGGTTTCTCACTGAAATTATTTACAAACAGCTTGTGCAATTATTGCACAAATGGTTTTAAATGCTTCTCTGGGATCCCCTTTGTTCAGAAATAGCAGACATATATGGCTTTTACGTTGCTTTTTGGTAATGAGATGGCCGCTAAATGCCACTGCGCACCACACGTGTATTATGCGCAGCAGTGAAGGGGTTAATTAGGGAGCATGTAGGGAGCTTGTAGGGTTAATTTTAGCTTTAGTGTAGTGTAGTAAACAAACCCAAGTATTGATCTAGGCCCATTTTGGTATATTTCATGCCACCATTTCACCGCCAAATGCGATCAAATTAAAAAAAACTTTAAATATTTCACAATTTTAGGTTTCTCACGGAAATTATTTACAAACAGCTTGTGCAATTATGGCACAAATTGTTGTAAATGCTTCTCTGGGATCCCCTTTGTTCAGAAATAGCAGACATATATGGCTTTGGCGTTGCTTTTTGGTAGTTAGAAGGTCGCTAAATGCCGCTGCGCATCACAAGTATATTATGTCTAGCAGTGAAGGAGTTAATTAGGTAGCTTGTAGGGAGCTTGCAGGGTTAATTTTAGCTTTAGTGTAGAGATCAGCCTCCCACCTGACACATCCCACCCCCTGATCCCTCCCAAACAGCTCACTTCCCTCCCCCACCCCACAATTGTCCCCGCCATCTTAAGTACTGGCAGAAAATCTGCCAGTACTAAAATAAAAGTTTTAGGTTTTTAAAAAAAAATAAAAAATAATTCTTCTGCTGTGTAGGACCCCCCTTAGCCCCCAACCTCCCTCATCCCCCCTCAAACAGCTCTTTAACCCCCCCCCTGCCTTTATTGGGCACCATATTGGGTACTGGCAGCTGTCTGCCAGTACCCAGTTTGAAAAATAATAATGTATTTTATTTTTTTTATTTTTTTAAATATTTTATTTATTTCTGTAGTGTAGCTGCCCCCCCCTCAACATCCAACCTCCCACCCTCTCCCTGATGCCTTGATTTCAAAATCCCACCCTCCCCAGTCCTCTCTCCCACCCTCCAGATCTACAGCATATTGATGCTGTTTTGATAGATATCACGTGCACGTGTGCGCCTGTGCACGCGCATGCACGACTCTCGCGCACCCGCACGTGCACGTGCACGCGCACGCACCCGCACTAGATCCCTCCCCCCTCCTCCACCAATAACTACCCACCCGCCTCCCTGGATGAGCTCCCACCCACCAACCATAACGGCCATCGGTAGCCGATGCAGAGAGGGCCACAGAGTGGCTCTCTCTGCATCGGATGGCTAAAAACAGTTATTGCAGGATGCCTCAATATTGAGGCATCACTGCAATAACATGAAAGCAGCTGGAAGCTATCAGGATCGCTTCCACTGCTTTCAAAGACCAATGACGTATGGGGTACGTCCTTGGTCATTAACTGCATTTTTTTGCAGGACGTACCCCATACGTCGTTGGTCGTTAAGGGGTTAAACTATTTTGGACTTCTTGGACTTGTCTTTCAACTGCTAGTATAACTAAATAGTTAGAAGGTATATACATCACAGGAAAGGCAGCCATATGGTAACCATGGCAGCAGGACAAAACCAAGCAAGATGAGGGGTCATAGGTTATGCAGTTCATAACAAAATGATATGAAGAGAAAACAATGGAGAATAGTTGTTCTGAATGCCAGATTTTTAAATCCATTTATTTACTAATGGACTGATTCATTCTTCCATTCATAAAAAATCTCCAACAACTCTAAAATAGTCACATCCTAATAAGAAATTCAAGATACATGCTAATGGACATAATATATGTTATAGCCCTGAAGGAGGGAGAATTTAATTGTAATGCTTAGAATTCATGGACTTAATGATACCTTGAGACTGAAAACACTGTCAGTTATTCTATGGTAGATACCTTTACATAGGAGTAGGATGACTTTGCTTGTAGAAAGGTCAACAACAGTTAGGATTGTAATAATATCAACAGATAATGAAGGCATTATTAATAAGGCAAGCTCAAGGTTGAATGACAATGTAATTGGAGAAATGTGGACTATTTACATGCAGTGTATACAGACACAAAAACATATGATTGTTTACCTCTGGCTAATAGATTAGTAGAATACATTTTATAGTCTTTTGAGTGTTTCTCAAATCTAGGCTTCAAATACCTCTAACAGGTCAGATTGTACATATTTTTCTTTGTTTAGTAGCTCAATCAATGTGACGGACTTGCCTAATTAAATCCTTTAACCTTATCTTTGCTGAACCATTTCCCACTATTGTGTCATATTAATATAAACAAACAAAAACATTCTCATATTCCTTAAATATTTTACTTAGACACTTTATGATTACATGTTTAGCATCTATTTACCTTTCTAAAGCATCACAATTCAGGATCAAATCATATATTAAAAGACTAGTCCTAAAGCCCGTGTACACGGGCCAATTTTTGCAGTACAGCGATTCCACCCCTTGCTCTCTCTCTATCCCCCCTCTTTTCTGCTCTCTCTCTCCTCCCTCTCTTTTGTTCGCTCTCTCCCCCTCTCTTTTGTTCTCTCTCTTTTGTTCTCTCTCTTTTGCGCTCTCTCTCCCCCTCTCTTTGCTCTCCCCCTCTCTTTTGCTGTCTCTCTCTCTCTCCCCTCTCTTTTGCTCTCTCCCCCATCTCTTTTGCTCTCTCTCTCCCCCCCCCTCTCTTTTGCTCTCTCTCCCAGGCTTACTAGTTGCAGCGAGGGATGCCGCTCCTGTTGCTACACCACCAGCCCCTACTCCTAGTCCTGTGACTTCTTCCTCTGCTTCTGGAAGTATATCCTGGATACCCTTGCCTGACAAGTAAGAAGGTACTACTGATTGCAGGGGCTTTCTAAACCAATGCAGGCTGCACTTCTGCAATGATCCTCACACCTTTCAGTCTCATCAGTTAAGGGTCAACTATCATTTCCTTGCTAAAGGACAAGACCCTAGCCTGGGTCTCTCCCCTTTTGGAGCAGAACGCTACACTCCTCCATGATGCTGATGAGTTCATTTTTGCTTTATCTTCTGTGTTTGGGACTTCTGGCCGTACCTCCGCTGCGCAATATTCTCTCCTGGATCTCCACCAGGGCAATCAAACTGTGGCACAATTCGCCATCGAGTTCCGCACCTTGGCACTTGAAACCACTTAGGATGGCAGTGCTCTCAAGGCAGCCTTTAGGAGGGGTCTCTATGAATGCATCAAAGATGAACTCACTTATCATGATATTCCTTCTTCTTTGGATGACTTTATAGCGCTTTGAATCAATCTGGACTCTCGCTTTCAGGAAAGGCAAGCCGAGAGACACAGAACTAGGAGGGTCCTTCCCTCCCGTCCTCCTATTCGCCCAGTTTCGGCAGCATCTGCTACCCCTTCAGCAGCTCCAGTTACCTCAGTAGAGGAACCCATGGATCTCTCCTCCTTCAAACCTTCAGAGTCCAAAAGGCAGAGAAGAAGAAGACTGAGACTATGTTTTTATTTTGGATCTAACACCCACTAACTAAAGGACTGTGACATTCGGCCGGGAAAAGCCAATGCTTAGGGGATAACACTGAGGTACCTCTAAGCATGGTCTCAACTAAATCCCCTCATTCCTCTCGGATCCTGGTACCTGTTACCCTTACCTTCCTTCAGAATACTGTCCACACTCAAGCCTTCATTGATTCAGGGGCAGCTGGAAACTTTCTGGATCACCGTTTTATGATTCAAGCTGGTTTGTCACTTCTGCAGAAAAGACATTGTCTCAAATTAACTACCCTGGATGGCACCCCCCTTGGTTCGGGCATGATCCATTTTGAGTCAGCACCCCTGACTGTGGGAGTCCTCCACACTGAGTCAGAACCCCTGACTGTTGGAGTCCTCCACACTGAAGAGCTGCAGTTTGAGGTCATTCATTCCCCAGCATAGCCTGTCATCCTTGGTCTTCCTTGACTTCAGGTACACAATCCACAGTTTGACTGGGCTGAGGGACAACTGGCCTCCTGGGGTACCTCCTGTTTCCACTCCTGCCTTGCTAAAGTCATTCCTCTACCCCATATTCCCATAGCCAGTATACAGACTCCTTCAAACCTTCCTTCAGTATACACTGACTTTGCGGATGTGTTTGAGAAAAAAAGCAGCCAAATATGGATTCCAAGCTAGAGGCTAGAGGACGGTGGGGTGCTGCCACCCCACCGTCCTTATGATTGCAAGATCGACCTCTTTCCCGGAGCCCCACTTCCTAAAGGGAGGACTTATCCACTCTCCAAGGCTGAAACCAAATCTATGGAGGAGTAGGAGAGAA
Organism: Bombina bombina; assembly: GCF_027579735.1. Taxonomy (NCBI): domain Eukaryota; kingdom Metazoa; phylum Chordata; class Amphibia; order Anura; family Bombinatoridae; genus Bombina; species Bombina bombina. The sequence goes on along the minus strand of NC_069499.1, from coordinate 178,589,828 downwards.
CCTAGCTAAAGGTTTCATTTGCCCTTCCTCCTCTCCTGCTGGGGCTGGCTTCTTTTTTGTCAGTAAGAAGGATGGTGGGCTCAGACCCTGCATTGAATACAGGGCCTTGAACAACATAACCATCAAGAATCGCTATCCCATACCATTGATCACTGAACTGTATGACTCACTCCAGGATGCTTGCTTTTTCACCAAAAAAACTTACGTGGGGCATACAATCTGATTCATATCTTTCCAGGTCACGAATGGAAGACTGCCTTTAACACAAGATCTGGGCATTATGAATACTTTGTAATGCCCTTTGGGCTGTGTAATACCCCTGCAGTCTTCCAGGCATTTGCCAACGATGTCTTCCGTGACCTCCTCAACCACACTGTCATTGTTTATCTGGATGATATCCTTGTTTTCTCTTCCACTTTAGAGGAGCATCATAGGCACATGAGACAGATGCTTCTTCCCCTCAGAAACGGAATTAAGGTAGAAAAAATCTTATTGGCTGATGCAATCAGCCAATAGGATTGAGCTTGCATTCTATTGCTTCAGCCAATATGATTATTTCTACCTTAATTTCCAATTGGCTGATAGAATTCTATCAGCCAATCGGAATTCAAGGGACGCCATCTTGGATGACATCATTTAAAGAAACCTTCATTCTTCAGTTGGTGTCAGGGTGCCAGGAATCAGACTGAGACGGGAAGCGCAAAATAATCACACCTTTATTAATAGCAAAAAATAATAAAAAGTCCACAAGTCAAAAAACAAACCAGGAGTCAAAACCAGAGCTGGTAGTCAGAAGAGTCGAGTCAGGAGCCACAGCGAATAGTCAGACGAGCCGGAATCAGGAACAAGGAAACCAGCAGTCAGGAACAAGCCAGGGATCAGGAACCAGGAAGGACGTCAGGCAGCCAGGTAATACACAGGCACTCTCACAAACAGAGACAACGTAAAGCATACTGAACAGAGGACCTTTAAATAATAAGTGATGACATCACAATTCTGAGACTGCATCCTGTCTCACATGGATGATGCACACCAGTCTGGCCATAAAAGGAAGTGTAGAAAATGAGCAGCATCCCCCACAATGCACCATAGGCAGGAAGAGAGTTGAGTAAAATAGCTGCCAGCAGCACATGGCAAACAGCAGGGAAAAACCCCTGACAGTACCCTCCCCTCAACGACCCTTCCCCCGCGGGAGGACAAAAGGCTTATTGGGGAAACGGGCATGGAAGGCACGGAGGAGGCCGGGAGCATGAACATCAGAGGAGGGAACCCAAGAACGCTCCTCCGGACCGTAACCCCTCCAGTAAACCAAATACTGTACACGGCCCCTGGACATACGAGAGTCAATAATGCTGCTGACCTCATACTCCTCATGGTTGTCAACAAAGATAGGATGGGGACGAGGCAATACAGTGGTAAGCCGATGCGCATAGCAGGAGGAAGGAGAGCATAGGCCACAGGATTAACCCGTCGGAGTATTCGAAAAGGACCAACATAACGGGGAGCCAATTTATTGGAAGACACACAAAGGTTAAAGTTGCGGAAGGACAGCCAAACTCTCTCACCAACCTGGTAGGAAGGTGCGGGCAGACGCCTACGATCAGCCTGGAACTTTTGGCGCTGCATAGAACGATGAAAGCAATCCTGAATTTGCACCCATGTGGAACGGAGTTGCCGGAGATGCTCCTCCAAAGCCGGAATACCCTGAGACATGAATGAATTGGGCAACAAGGATGGTTGAAACCCATAATTCGCCATGAACGGGGATAACTTGGAGGAAGCATTAATAGCACTATTACGAGCAAACTCTGCCCAAAGTAACAGTTCAGACCAATTATTGTGGTGATCTGAGACATAGCAATGGAGGAACTGTTCCAGAGCTTGATTAGACCATTCCGCAGCCCCATTGGATAGAGGGTGATATGCCGAGGAGAAGGAAAGCTGGATCCCCATTTGAGCACAAAAGGAACGCCAAAATCTGGAGACAAACTGGCTACCCCGGTCTGACACTATCTCCTTTGGTAACCCATGTAAACGGAAGACCTCCCGGGCAAAAATCGAAGCAAGCTTCTGAGTGGTAGGCAGCTTCATCAAGGGAATGCAATATGACATTTTAGAAAAACGGTCAACTACCATAAGGATAACAGTATTGCCATTGGAAACAGGGAGCTCGACAATGAAGTCCATGGAAAGATGTGTCCAAGGATGCTAACCATTAGCAATAGGTTGAAGAAGACCCACAGGAAGACGTTGAGGAGTCTTATTCTGTGCACAAACTGAGCAGGAGGCAACATACGCAGCAATATCAGAACGAAGACCTGGCCACCAGAATTGTCGATTGACAGACCAAATCATTTGGTTCTTGCCTGGGTGACCTGCGGCTTTAGGATAGTGGTAAGTGTGCAAAAGTTTAGTTCGAAGATTCTCAGGAATAAAACACTTACCACTAGGTTTCTCAGGAGGTGCATTGGTTTGTGCAGCCAGGATCTCCTCCCCCAAGGGAGAAGTCAAATTAGTTTGTGTGGTAGCCAAAATAAGGTCAGGAGGTATAACAGGAGTAGGTACAGACTCCTCCGTGGACAGAGGTAAAAATTGTCGAGAGAGGGCATCAGCCCTAACATTCTTACTACCAGGCAGGTAGGAGACCACATAATTAAACCGAGACAAAAATAGCGCCCATCTGGCGTGTCGGGGCGACAAACGTTTTGCTTCAGATAGATAAGTTAAATTCTTGTGGTCAGTAAGAATGAGCATTGGCACGCTAGTACCCTCGAGAAGATGCCTCCATTCCTTGAGTGCCAAAATTATGGCCAGTAATTCCCTGTCTCCAATTTCATAATTGCACTCCGCTGGAGACATTTTCTTAGAGAAGAATCACACGGATGCAAGGAACTGTCAGGCATAGGACGTTGAGACAAGAGGGAACCTACTCCAGTCTCAGACGCATCAACCTCAAGAATGAAAGGCAGGACAGGGTTAGGATGAGCCAGAACTGGAGCGGCAGCAAAGGCAGTCTTAAGACTAACAAATGCCTTAATGGCAGTAGGTGACCAATGGAATTGATCATTCTCTTTACGGGGTCATGTCTGTGATAGGTTTGACCAAGGAAGAAAAGTTTTTAATAAACTTTCTATAGTAATTGGCGAACCCCAAAAAACGTTGAATAGACCGAAGACCAATTTGGCGAGGCCACTGCAGAACTGCAGATGACTTGTCAGGATCCATGGAGAACCCTGCAACAGAGATAACATCACCTAGGAAGGTTACTTGAGTCTAATGGAACATTTCTCAAGTTTACAAAACAGGCCGTTCTCACGTAGTCTCTGAAGAACCTGTGTAACATCAGAACGATGAGCCTCAAGTGTTGATGAGTGTATGAGGATGTCGTCTAAGTACACCACAACACACTGTTTCAACATATCTCGTAGGACATCATTAAAAATTCCTGAAAAACAGCAGGAGCATTACATAGGCCAAAGGGCATTACAAGATACTCATAATGCCCGCTCCTGGTGTTAAATGCTGTTTTCTATTCGTGACCCTCCTTAATCCTAACGAGATTGTACGCTCCTCTCAAATCAAATTTAGTAAAGACCGTAGATCCCTTGAGGCGGTCAAAGAGTTCCGTAATGAGCGGAATAGGGTAAGCATTCTTAATGGTAAGACGATTAAGACCCCTATAATCGATACCTGGTCTTAACTCGCCACCCTTTTCTTCACAAAAAAGAAGCCAGACCCTGCAGGAGAGCAGGATTTGCGGATGATTCCCCATGACAGAGCATCGGCAACATACTCCTCCATAGCACAATTCTCTGCAACAGACAGAGGGTACAACCAGCCCAGAGGAGGAATGGATCAGGGTTGCAGGTCTATGGCACAATCGTAAGACCGGTGAGGAGGTAACGTACCGGCACGCTTCTTGTCAAACACGTCTAGGTACTCTCGGTACTCCTCTGGCAATTGAGATACCAAAGAAGTGCACAAGACTTTAACTGGTTTCCGAAGACAAGTGGAAATACATTGCGGAGTTTATCACCTGGAACTGGAGGGTTTCAAAATGGAGAGCTCGACAGCCATGGATAACGGAGCAGTTTCGTGAGTAACGAGTGCGGGCTGAAGGGGCCTGACATCAATGGCCTCAATAGCAAGTGGAACGGACCGAGGCAAAACAGGAATGGAGTGCTTTGATACAAAAGCACTGTCAATGAAATAACCCGCAGCACCGGAGCCGACAAGAGCCTGGGTGACTATGTAGGAGTCCACCCAGGAAAGGACAACTGTTACCAAAGGTTTCTCCTTTAGTGGTTCCGGGGATGAGGATAAACCACCCAAGGTCTGCCCCCAACAGGACCTTAGGTGTGAGCGTTTCCCGGCCGTGTAGGACAAGACTTCAAAAGGTGGCTCTGTAACCCACAATAGAGGCAGAGCCCCTCCCTCCTCCTAAAGGCCCTCTCCACCATGGAGTAACGCGTGAATCCCAACTGCATCGGCTCAGCAGTACCTGGTGACTCGGGATCAGGAGGCATGGGGGGGAGAGGGAGGCATGGGTGGGAACGAACACGTAGGAGACAACGGAACAGGAGGCTTCTGCAAGCGCTCCTTGAAAGAGGGCCTCTCACTTAGTCTGATGTCAATTAGGATTAAAAAAGACACCAATGCCTCAAGATCTTCTGGTAAATCTCTGGCAGCAACTTCGTCTTTAATCGCATCACAGAGCCCATGAAAGAAGGCGGCAACAAGGGCTTCATTGTTCCAACCTACCTCTGCGGCAAGCATACGGAACTCAATGGCATACTAAGCAACAGATCTTGTACCTTGCTGAATGGACATGAGCCATTTAGCAGCAGATGAGGAGCGGGCCGGAACATCAAATACCCTTCGAATGGAGGCCACAAATTAAGGGTAATTTGAAATCACAGGTTTATTAGTCTCCCACAAGGAATAAGCCCAGGCAAGAGCTGTGTCAGAGAGTAATGAGATGAGAAACCCCACCTTTGCTTTGTCAGAGGGAAACGCCTGAGGTAACATCTCAAAGAAAATGCCCACCTGGTTCAAAAACCCTCTGCACTGAATAGGTACACCTCCATATCGCTGAGGTAGAGGTGCAGAACCGGATATGCTTCTGATAGGACTAGGTGCAGCTGCAGAAACAGGAACAGCCATAACTTGCGGAACACTTTGGTACAAATGTGCAGTGCGAGTCAGCAAGGTTTGCAGGGCTAGTGCAAATCGATCCAAGAGGTGATCCTGTTCATCCATCCTGGAAATTATGGCAGGTAAAGGTGGATTAATAGCACCATCAGGATTCATGGCCCTTGCGTAATGTCAGGGTGCCAGGAATCAGACTGAGACGAGAAGTGCAAAAATAATCACACCTTTATTAATAGCAAAAAATAATAAAACGTCCACAAGTCAAATAACAAGCCAGGAATCAAAACCAGAGCTGGTAGTCAGACGAGCCGAGTCAGGAGCCAAAGCAAATAGTCAGACGAGCCGAGCCAGGAGCCAAAGCGAGTAGTCAGACGAGCCGGAAACAGGAACAAGGAGAACAGCAGAGCCAGGAACAAGCCAGGGATCAGGAACCAGGAGGTACGTCAGAAAGCCAGGTAATACACAGGAGCTCTCACAAACAGGGCTGAGACAACGCAAGGGCAAAGCAAACTGAACAGAGGCCCTTTAAATAATAAGTGATGACATCACAATTCTGAGACTGCATCCTGTCTCACACGGATGATGTACACCAGTCTGGTCATAAAAGGAAGTGCAGGAAATGAGCAGCATCACACAGTATGCACCAGAGTCAGGAAGAGAGGTGAGTAAAATGGCTGCCAGCAGCACATGGCAAACACAGCAGGGAAAAAACCCTGACAAAAATTGACTGTTTTTATTAATTTTGCGGGCAAATTTAGGCTCGCAAGGCCGCAAAATGCTAATATTTAATGCGTCATTGTTGTCGCGAGAATTTTTTTGGCGCGAAGATAAGTTCGGTGATGCAAATTCACCATTTCTGGGGTCTTAGTTGACACCAGGTTCCTTGCACAAGGTTGCGTCTGCCATGACGCGAGTTGCCTCATTTCCGGATGTTTTTAGCTCTAAAAAATTTCATTTTGCGTTGCACGTCATACTTGGTGCCAAATTATTTTATTATTTAAACCCCACTTCCTATGTGCCTCTTGCCTTTTTCTATGTTCAGTGGGCTATGTTGTTTGCATTTTTTCCCATTCCTGAAACTGCCGTATAAGGAAATCGATAATTTTGATTTATACGTTATTTTCTCTTACATTTGCAAGATGTCTCAATCTGATCCTGTCTCAGAAACCACTGTTGGATTCCTGCTGCCTGATAACAGTTCTACCAAAGATAAGTGTATCTGTTGATTATATCTCCAGCGGTATTATGTAACAGTTGTCATGATAAGCTTTTACATGCAAAGAATGTATCCATCAGTACTAGTACAATGCCTGTTGTTCCTTCAACATCTAAAGTACATGATATCCCTGTGAATATAAAAGATTTTATTGCTGATGCGATTCAGAAGGCTTTGTCTGAAGGTCTTTTAAAACTTCTCATAAAGTTGATAAAATTTCAAATGACTGACAACATACTGATTTATCCTCCTCTGATGAGGATCTCTCTGATTCAGAAGATCCTACCTCAGATATTGACACTAGTTGAACTGTATAAAACAGGAAAGGGATATAAAAAGATATCCAAGGAATTGAGAATGCAAATCAGCAGTGTTCAAACTCTAATAAAGAAGTGGAAAATGAGGGGTTCTGTTGAAACCAAACCACGGTCAGGTAGAACAACTAAAATTTCAGCCACAACTGCCAGGAAAATTGTTCGGAATGCAAAGACAAACCCACAAATAACTTCAGGTGAAATACAGGACATGTGGTGTGGCTGTTTCAAGATGCACAATAAGGAGGCACTTGAAGATAGATGGGCTGCATGGTCGAGTCACCAGAACAAAGCCATTACTACACAAATAGCACAAAGTATCCTGCTTGCAATACGCCAAACAGCACAGAGACAAGCCTCAAACCTTCTGGCACAAAGTCATTTGGAGTGATGAGACCAAAATTGAGCTTTTTGGCCACAACCATAAACGCTACTTTTGGAGAGGAGTCAACAAGGCCTATGATGAAAGGTACACCATTCCTACTGTGAAACACGGAGGTGGATCACTGATGTTTTGGGAATGTGTGAGCTACAAAGGCACAGGAAATTTGGTCAGAATTGATGGCAAGATGAATGCAGTATGTTTTCAAACAGAACACCTCATTTTACACTTCTTGATTAGAGTTTGAACACTGCTGATTTGCATTCTCAATTCCTTGGATATCTTTTTATATCCCTTTCCTGTTTTATGCAGTTCAGCTACCTTTTTCCCACAGATCCTTTGACAATTCTTTTGCTTTCCCCATGACTCAGAATCCAGAAACGTCGGTGCAGCACTGGATGAAAGATGCAAGGGTCTGTCAGGAGTCCAGAAACTCATTGATCTTTTATACACACACACTAATTAAAATCAAACAGATCACAGGTGAGGATAGTTACCTTTAATAGCCATTCAAACCCCTTTGTGTCAACTTGTGTGCATGTTATCAGGCCAAAATCACCAATGTATGTAAACTTTTGATCAGGGTCATTTGGGTAGTTTCTGTTGTCATTATGATTTAAAAAGAGTAAACATAGTTGATTGATAATAAGTGGCTTCAGCCAAACACTAACCATGAGTTAAAGAAAAGTTGTTGTGTTATCATTCATATTCTCTGAAAAATGGCCAATAAATCATAAATTATGCCAGGGTATGTAAACTTATGAGCACAACTGTATTTATAGATATATATTACAAAATAAATTAATCAGATATATATATATATATATATAAATATATATTTAAAAATAAAATGTTCTTCTAATGAAGAACATAGGAATGTGAAGTATTCCTAAAGCACCTTCAGCTTTAGCACAGTTGATCTAGAGCAATGTGGGGTTAGCAAGTGAGCAATAACTGTAGCGCACCCTATAGCAGTCTATTGGGAGAGGGAGTTAGCGCGTTCGGGATATCTGTAGTCCTGAAGTAAGCATGCCTGAGTCTTTCACTTGCACACTAACTTTTTATTTTCAACTTGCAATGCCAGTGCTAACACGCAAATTAGTGCACCACTTGTAATATGGGCCATAGTATTTAGTTTATGCTAAGAAATATATTGATATTTTATAAAGAGCATTCTTATCTGAATGTAATTTCAACTTAAATATATAAAAAAAAAAGTTTTGTATCATCACATTATGTTAGACCGTTTATATTTTCCAGGCAGCACTTTTACATTTTTCAAGGAATGGTAAAAGAGATCCATGTTTAAAAAAGAAAAGAAAAAAAAAGCATAATGTGTTGAGTAGAGAGGGTGAGCAAGAGTGTAGAAGCTGAGATAAAGTGCTCTCTACACTTGTATTAACACTCAGTACCTGAAAGCATCTCCCTTTAATGCACAGGTGTAATAAAGATGGAAGAAGAGGTATTCAAAGCAGCTTCCTCTTTCACACCATTACGTTAAAGCTGCACTGAAGATGGACAATAGAAGCATAGCTAAGGATATGTCTGTTCTTAGAAATGAGACTTATACCTCAGGCTGAAAGCTGCCTTTCTCTCTATCTCAGAGCTCTTTACACTCCTCATAAATCATATTTTCTTCCTTACTTTAATTGTGAGCAGAAGCTTTTTATGTAGTAAGCTTGTATCCAGTCTTCCATTTACATTTTTTTCTATTTATGTAATCTACATACTACAGTGAAGACAAGTTAATGATATTTCTATTTCCACTCATACAGTTTTTTTCTTTTACTATCACTGTTATTGGTTTCTTAAAATTCCCTTTTATCAATATTTTCTTGTTTTATGTCAATATCTTTAAAGGGGCATCACGTTTATTAAAAATATAAAAGTTACTGCATAAACAAATCTCTAAAAAACCTTTCAACACTGATTGATGTATTAGCTATGATTGGTGTCCCTGCAGAAAGACCTTTTAAGAAGTATGTTTGATTATAATTCTCAAAATATTATGTTTTTTTTCCATCCTGTTAAATAATAGAGATAGTTATGTCCTTTTAAAGACCATTACACACAGTAGAATTGCATAATCAACAAATGTAGATTAAACGACAATGCAAAGGAGAGTGAATTTCAATTGAGTAGTAGATTTTCTTCTGACAAAGTTCAAAAGTAGTTATATTTTCCTTTACTCTGCACCACAGCTAACAGCCAATCACAAAATGCACATACGTATATATACTATAAATTCTTGCACATGCTCAGTAGGACCTGGTGCCTGGTGCATATAAAAAGATTATGCACATTTTGATTCTATCTGAATTATGAAAGTTTTTGGGGCTGAATTATCAAGCTCTGAATTGTCAGTATATTTATGAAAATCTTAGTAGTGCTATCCAAATAATATATCAGCTTATAGCAGGGTTATGACACAATACAAACAATAATTTTCCATAAAAATAGAAACCCTTAATCAACATGCACCTACTAGACCATACAATTAATATAAATATCTGAATTATTTTATTTAGTTAATATCCATGAACATATTGAAATATATTTGCAATAAAAGGAATATGAAATAATATTATATGCGCTTGAAAACTATTTAAATATGCTATGCAAAGTTTATACACGCTTATCTTTAAAACCAACCTTTCATTCAGACTGCATTTAAAATATTACAATGAGATCTAAAATAGCAGCTAACAAACATTCAGCAATATGATTTACAGTGCTAACTTAAACAATAGGATAATATATATATATTCTGCTATTTAACTGCAATTTATCCTAATACAATATTGACTTAAAACACCAGAACTTTCATAGATAAATCACTTAGTCTACCAGACACAAATTTAAACAATACCTAGGCTTACGACTACCAATTTAAAATACAATATACACTTCTGAATTATTATTATATATTTGCATAGATGAAACAATTTAGTAGCAAAAATTTGTTTAACCATACACAGGCTGAATACTAGTAAAAATGCAGACTGTTCTCTAAATCTACTAAATACAAATTGACTATGCTCTCACCAGTACCCTTTTGTTTCAAGTTTTGAAAATCAGAACAATATACTTCACCAATTTTGAACCAATTTGTAGCGGTCTTTAGGTCATCTCATTCGAAGGAAGGTTTTTGCATAAATCAGGGTTAAGTTTTGAGCTCCTTGCTTAGTGAAATTTTCCCAGGTATATCGCAGCAAAAATCAGATCACTAGTTTCAGCAAGTTGCAGACAACTGTCCCCTGTGCATTCACTACTCCCATTATATATAATCATTGATAACCTGTTTCGTTCACGCCCTTTTTGCTTGTCCCTTGTCATTGGATAATTGGAATATCTTAACAGCCAAAAGGCTTTCTGGCTGTAGTTCTCTCATGGCAACACCGGGTGGCAGCATTACAAACAGACATAGCAGTACATGTAGCAATACCATTTCTGAACATTTTTAAACAACTTAATTATTTTTATACAATGATTATTTAATCATACCATAACTCTCTACAGCAACCACTCACAACATTTGTTTTAGATAGGGTAGGGTTTTATGAATTTTCTGATCATTTCTAGATCAAACTCCATTATATTATATTACCAATTTATAATGCTAACAGTTACAGATTAGTATGATTTATACATCTAATCTGGTATTCATGCATATACAGCATGTTTCATATTTCTGTGCATTTCTTCCTGGATATCTGAATCTTGTCTGAATATATATATATATATATATATCATTCAATCTTTTACTTTCCATATATATATATTTAGATGTTAATATTTGATATCACATAAATAGACATCTTATATCCATTAAAATATATATATTTTCCTGGAATTATATTTTATTTGAAATCTAACTACAGTTGTTGGAAGCATGTAAGTCATGTGTTTTCTCTGTGTTATCTTAATCACCACATCTGGTATATTCCAGGGTTAGTAACCACACAGCATGAGCCACTAAAACAAATCTGTGCTAATTACCAGTCCCTTTTGAAAAATGCCTGCATTTTTCACATCTCTTCAGACGGATCGGCATCTGCCTTGGAGGAAACCCATATATGGCATGTTTCCTGTTCTAGGTATCAGAATGCTGTCATTTAACATTGGTTCCCAGGCAATCATACAGATGGTTCCTGAAACTGTGTTAATTTTCAGTTCCTTGTTAAATTATACAATTGCATAATTTAGCATATTGAGTGTGTGAGATCTCCCAGAAACAATCCTTTGTTCTACAAACAGCGTGCACATCCACAGACTTACCAAATAAAGACAAATATACTTCTATATATTATTTAATAATATTTCAAATACCTTGACAGAATGGAGCTTGATGCCCCTTGTTTCCGACGAGCCTGAAGGCTCGCCAGAAACAGAAGTTATGAAGCAGCGGTCTAAAACCCGCTGCTTTATAACTTGTCCACCTGCTCTGAGACTGCGGGCAGAAATCAACCTGATCAAATACGATCGGGTTGATTGACAACCCCTGCTAGTGGCCGATTGGTCTGCAGGGGGCGGTATTGAACAAGCAGTTCTGGTGAACTGCTTGTGCAATGATACATTTCTGATAGCGTATGCCGATGTGCGGTGGACATTATACGCTACATCGTATCATGTCCGCTTGCACTTTGATAAATATGCCCCTTTGACTTTAGTGTTACTTTAAGGCATCCAATTTAAAATAATTTGCAGTAAATATCACACACTAGTCATATATTTTGCAGATTTTTTAGCTAAAGTGAAAGCCATATGACAAATTGTTGGTGACACTGAACATTTACAATGTTTTCCTCTTCATTAGTCAATAAAGGCATTGTTTTGTTTTTTTACTAAGGTATTTGCGTTCTATTGTAATCTACAGCACAAATCTTTAAAGCATGTAATGCAGGTGTATCAAGCTTATTGTATCTGGGGGACACTGGCAAAGTGTTCTTTTCCTGTGGGGGCCATTTAAACAGAGTGAGTACTCTGGAACTGGATATACTAGGAACTGGAAGTGACATTTACCCAAGTAGTAGCGCAAGGTTGGATTTGTATCCCACAATAGACATACACAGTCATCTATTTCTTGTGAATACCCAGTAAAGTGATCATACTGGATCTATATAACAGTCTAAAAAGGGCATTTATCAGGCAGTGCATGGTGGGAGTCTACACTGGACAGTGCATGCTTGTCTTTATAGTTATTTTGCAAGTGCCTGAAGAGAATATCTTCTAATTACACCTCTTAAAACCTTAAAAAAAATGTACGGGCTCCAATTAATAATTTACCTTATAAACAAGGCAGGGTCAGATGAAACTATTTTGAGGGGCACATATGGCACCGGGGGCCGGTACTTTGAGACCACTGATATAATGTATGTACCTACAATGCAACATGGCCTAATTTCGAAGTTCATGAGTCAGAATACTTTCTCCCTTTGTCAAAACTGTTAAATAATTAATGTATTCTGTTTCCTACGTGTACAATCAATAGAAAAGTGTGTCTAGCAAAGACATGTTCCCTGCATTTAAGTATGTGAAGGAGATTCATACATTGCAATTGGGCTTGCAAAAAAAATGTAATTTAAAAAGTCATAATAAAACTACACTGCACATGCAACAAAACCATACTAATAATAAGAAATTCAAAGAGTATTGTTTTCTGTATTGCAAAATGAGTTTCTTCGCCTCTATTGGGCTGAACAGGGGCATTCCATAGGCGTAGCAGAAAGGTCTGAGAGGTCTTGTGTATTGTCTAAACATTGAACTTCCACAGATGTTGCCATTTTATCTCACAAATTAAAAAGGGGAGAGATTGTATCAAAATACATAAAACACTGATTAGCCAAATAGATAAACACAAGTTTATAAAACAGAGGCAACAGTTAGATAACATTTGAGGATAGTGATGTCTCGAACCTAAAATTTTGTGTTCGCGAATGGCGGACGCAAACTTCCACAACTGTTCGCGAACGGGCGAACTGGGCAAACCGCCATAGACTTCAATATGCAGGCGAATTTTAAAACCCACAGGGACTCTTTCTGGCCACAATAGTGATGGAAAAGTTGTTTCAAGGGTACTAACACCTGGACTGTGGCATGCCGGAGGGGGATCCATGGCAAAACTCCCATGGAAAATTACGTAGTTGATGCAGAGTCTGGTTTTAATCCATAAAGGGCATAAATCACCTAACATTGCTAAATTGTTTGGAACAACGTGCTTTAAAACATCAGGTATGATGTTGTATCGATCAGGTAGTGTAAGGGTTACGCCCGCTTCACAGTGACAGACCAAACTCCCCATTTAAAGGGACAGTCTTCACCAGAATTTTTATTGTTTTAAAAGATAGATAATCCATTTATTACCCATTTACCAGTTTTGCATAACTAACACATTTATAATAATATACTTTTAACCTCTGTGATTATCTTGTATCTAAGCCTCTGCAAACTGCCCCTTTTTTCAGTTCTTTTGACAGACTTGCAGTCTAGCCAATCAGTGCCTGCTCCCAGATAACTTCTCGTGCACGAGCACAGTGTAATCTATATTAAATACGTGAACTAACACCCTCTAGTGGTGAAAAACTGTTAAAATGCAATCTGAAACAGGTGGGCTTCAAGGTCTAAGGTAGGCTTCAAGGTCTAAGGTGATGCTGTGCCCTGGCAGGCAGGCACTGAAACGCACACGTGTGAAGGAAACTGACTGCTATTATTTAACACAGTCAAAAAAGTGTTGTTGTTTTTTAAATCTACACTACTGTTACACCACATATGAGTTGCACTGGGGTGACACTGTGCCCTGGCAGGCAGGCACTTAAACGCACACGTGTGAAGGAAACTGACTGCTATTATTTAACACAGTCAAAAAAGTGTTGTTTTTTTAAATCTACTCTACTGTTACACCACATATGAGTTGCACTGGGGTGACACTGTGCCCTGGCAGGCAGGCAGTTAAACGCACACGTGTGAAGGAAACTGACTGCTATTATTTAACACAGTCAAAAAAGTGTTTTTTTTTAAATCTACACTGCTGTTACACCAGATATGAGTTGCACTGGGGTGACACTATGCCCTGGCAGGCAGGCACTTAAACGCACACATGTGAAGGAAACTGACTGCTATTATTTAACACAGTCAAAAAAGTGTTTTTTAGTTTTTTTAAATCTACACTACTGTTACACCATATATGAGTTGCACTGGGGTGACACTGTGCCCTGGCAGGCAGGCACTTACACGCACATGTGTGAAGGAAACTGACTGCTATTATTTAACACAGTCAAAAAAGTGTTTTTTTTTTGTTAAATCTACACTACTGTTACACCAGATATGAGTTGCACTGGGGTGACACTGTGCCCTGGCAGGCACTTAAACACACACGTGTGAAGGAAACTGACTGCTATTATTTAACACAGTCAAAAAAGTGTTTTGTTTTTTTTAAATCTACACTACTGTTACACCAGATATGAGTTGCACTGGGGTGACACTGTGCCCTGGCAGACAGGCACTGAAACGCACATGTGTGAAGGAAACTGACTGCTATTATTTAACACAGTCAAAAAAGTGTTGTTTTTTTAAATCTACACTACTGTTACACCACATATGAGTTGCACTGGGGTGACACTGTGCCCTGGCAGGCAGGCACTTAAACGCACACGTGTGAAGGAAACTGACTGCTATTATGTAACACAGTCATAAAAGTGTTGTTTTTTTTTTAAATCTACACTACTGTTACACCAGATATGAGTTGCACTGGGGTGACACTGAGCCCTGGCAGGCAGGCACTTAAACGCACACGTGTGAAGGAAACTGACTGCTATTATTTAACACAGTCAAAAAAGTGTTGTTTTTTTTAAATCTACACTACTGTTACACCAAATATGAGTGGTGGCACTTGGCAAGTGGGCACAGTATACGCTGTGAGCCTGACACACACGCTGGCAGGCAGGCAACTGCAATTAGATTACACAGGGAAAAAAAAAAAAGCAGCCCTAAAAAGGGCTTTTTGGGGTGCTGTCCTTACAGCAGAGATCAGATGAGTCCTTCAGGACTGTAGTGGACACTGAATACACTAGCCTAGCTATAGATTTCGCTACTAAATCAGCAGCAGCTACACTGTCCCTCCTCTCACTAACAATGCAGCTTCCGAATTAATCTAAAATGCAGGCTGTCCTGTAGGAGGGTCTGGAAGGGAGGGTCTGCTGCTGATTGGCTGGAATGTGCCTGCTGACTGTGAGGTACAGGGTCAAAGTATTACTCAATGATGACGAATAGGGGGCGGATCGAACATCGCATATGTTCGCCCGCTGCGGCGAACACGAACATACTATGTTCGCCGGGAACTATTCGCCGGCGAACAATTCGCGACATCACTATTTCAGGATAATTCAATTTGTATTGGCTGTAGAATTTATTTTTAAAGTGTACTCTCTGCTCCCTGCTATCTTTGATCTTCCAAGCAAAGTTTCCATTTCCATAAAGCTTGTTTTTTATAGGAGGAAGCTCATAACTTGCATGCCCCCTTTTTTTTTTTTAAATTCCACTTCTTATTTGGTTTGAAAATTGTGCCCCAAACTTCCAAAGAGTGACACTTTGGGCCAGATCACACATGCAGCGTCGCCCGCAAAAGCCGGCATCGGCTATTATTAGATGATGCATCGATCACATATACGGCGCCCATACATATATGCGGCACGTATATTTTACCTGTCGGACGCTGTTTTTATTCCCATAAACTAACATAGAACCGGCCGGTCCTAACTCTGCTTTTTAACGCCTGCTGGTATTACGAGTCTTGAAGGTACAGGCTCACCGCTCACTTTTTTGGCCAGACTTGGAAATACCGCAAAACCACTTACGTAAATTGCGTATCCTATTTTTTTCAATGGGACTTGCATAGCGCCAGTATTACTAGTCTGCCAAAAAGTGAGCGGTACACCCTCTCCTGTCAAGACTGGTACCGCATTTTAAAGTCAGTAGTTAAGAGTTTTACACTACAACGCTGTAGCCTAAAACTCTTAACTAAAGTGCTAAAAAGTACATTAACACCCATAAACTACCTATTAACCCCTAAACCGAGGCCCTCCCGCATTGCAAACACTATTTTTTTTTAACCCCATATCTGCCGAACTGGACATCGCTGCCACTATAATAAATATATTAACCCCTAAACCGCCGCACTCCAGCCTCACAAACATTAGTTAAATATTATTAACCCCTAATCTGCCGGCCCTAACATCACCGCCATCTACCTACATTTATTAACCCCTAATCTGCCACCCACAACGTCACCGCCACTATATTAAAGTTATTAACCTCTAAACCTAAGTCTAACCCTAAACCTAACACCCCCTAACTTAAATATAATTAAAAGAAATCAAAATAAATATTCCTATCATTAACTAAATTATACCTATTTAAAACGAAATACTTACCTATAAAATAAACCCTAAGCTAGCTACAATATAACTAATAGTTACATTGTATCTATCTTAGGGTTTATTTTTATTTTACAGGCAAGTTTGTATTTATTAAACCTAATCTAATACCTCTATAAAAACTCGTAATACCAGCCCTGTCTGTAAGTGAGCGGTGATCATAAACTGCTCGTTAGCACCGCACAGCCTCTAACGCAAAACTTGTAATCTAGGTGAATGTCTGCACGCTCATACAGAGTGGGAATTTTTGGGTTTAAGAACGCTTATCATAATTTACTTCCAAACTATTTAATCTTCTAAACAGGAGTATGTGTCAGAGCAAGGCTTAATCACTATCTCAATCATACATTGTAAGTAGCATTAGTAACTATGCTTATGGAAATATGGTGTTGTGTCTTTTTGCCTTTTTGTTTTTGTTTATGTGATGTTACCATAGTAATTAACAGTATTAGGATTAACCTTCATCTGTGACCAGGCTTTGGGTTAGCTCTGGGATCACATTTTTTAATTAGTATTAACACACAGATGATTGTGGGGGTGGGCTCTCTTAATCAACCTATCACAGGAATGGAAGAGGTTCATATAGCAAGTGTATCCAATTTTATTTTAATTGTATAGCCTAAGGAAACAGCCTTTGAGAGGCTGAGAAATGCATTGCTTTGTTTTAATAAAATACTGTTTTTATGATACACTTGCTGCTGTTTAGAAATTTTTATCCTGTAGTTGGGAATGGATCCTGTTAACATGGAAGTACAGTCTACTGGGCGGCTGAGAGGTCCCAGATTGCCATTACTGCACCTGGAGGTGCGCTTCAAGTGTAACCATTAAGTGTTATTTCTTCCGGTCCACACTGTGCTAGGCTATGGTAGCTTTGCTTTCTCTATCACATTAACTGATGCCTCGCCTATCTACCTTCTGACCGGGTGTTTGATTTGCCAACACACAGTGAGATGGACCACTGTTTTAGTTCCAGTCTGCCCCACTAGCACCATTGGGTGCTTTACCTTTGTGAGTACCCATTTTCTTTCACATTGATTATCACTAGGCCATATTGGCGCCTCTGTGTTTTCTTCTCTGAAGACTTAGTTCCACCTGAAAGAAAATGGATGTCCGGACTTCAGGAATGGTGAATACATTTTTTGGGGTTAGTGTTAGGTTTTTTTTGGGGGGGTGTTTTTAGATTACAGCTTTTTTTATTCTTTAATGGGCAGCAAAATAGTTGATTGCCCTTTTTAAGGGCAATGCCCGATACAAATGTCCCTTTAGGGGCAATGTATAGATTCGATTTTTTTAGAGTTAGGTCTTTTTTATTTTGGGGGTTGGGTGTTTTACTGTTAGGGGTTCATTTGTATTTTTTTATGGAAAGAGCTGATTTCTTCAGGGCAATGCCCTACAAAAGGCCCTCTTAAGGGCTATTGGTAGTTTAGTGTTAGATTAGGTTTTCTTTTTATTTTGGGGTGGCTTTTTTGTTTTTATGGGGTTATTAGATTAGGTTTACATTTTTTTATTTTGGATAATTTTGTTTATTTTTTTCTGTAATCTTAGATTTTTTTATTTTTTGTAATATTAGATGTTTTTTTTAATTTAATCTTAGGTTTTTTTTAATGTAAACTTAGATTTTAGTTTTTTTATGTAAAGAAAGGATTTTTTTGGGCAATTTTTATTAATTTTTAAAGTTAGTCTTTTTTTATTTTATGTAATTGTAGTTAATTGGGGTTAATTTAGGGGGTGTTAGGTTAGGGAGCTTAGTGATTAGATTAATACTTTGCGTTGTGAGGGGATGGTGGGTTAGGGGTTAATAGTTTTGATAGGTACCTTGCGTTGTGGGGGATGGCAGATTAGGGGTTAATAGTGTTTGTAGGTAGTTTGCGTTGTGGGGGGATGGCAGATTAGGGGTTAATACATTTTATTATTAGTAGCGGTGTGGGGGGATGGCAGTTTAGAGGTTAATACATTTTATTATTAGTTGCGATGTGGGGGGTGGCGGATATAGGGGTTTTAAAGTGTCGGGTTCATTTTTGGGATGCGGTTAGACTTTTAAGGGTGATTAAACGATTTTTGTTTTTTTTCTTAGGTGCCGGCAGTTCACATACTGCCGTAAATCACTGGCGACTCCAGAAATGTCTATTTCC
The DNA here is from genome assembly GCF_027579735.1 of Bombina bombina. Classification (NCBI taxonomy): domain Eukaryota; kingdom Metazoa; phylum Chordata; class Amphibia; order Anura; family Bombinatoridae; genus Bombina; species Bombina bombina. The sequence continues at coordinate 178,571,202 of NC_069499.1, read as the reverse complement.
TCATATTTCTGAATGTTGCTGGTTTATCCGACTTATGGCAGTATATGATCTGCTGGCACCGTATACGTGATTCACCCGATGTGCGAGGTGATCTTACGGGCGGCACGTGTTTTAGCAGTTGCGCTTAAACCTATGCTGTATATGTAATCTCGCCCTTTTTTGTTGACATCAGATACTGTTCATTTTTCATGATATAGTAGAAAGGTATGGTAAAATGTTATAAAAAACTTATGGTCCGCAAGAGACAAAGAACTGGGTTAACGACTTAATATAAAATTACATTTTTTTTAATGAAACATTAGCACCACTCAATAAAGGACTTTTTTATGTTAGGGTACAGGGATCTTTGTCCATCCCTAAATAACATACAGTTTCTATCCCTACATCGATATCAATGCATATTTGTTGATTGAAATAAGTACCTAATCATTGCTTCCTGGTTTGGACAGTATTCAGGCTATAAAATCAGAGTATAAGATAAAATGCATTAGAGAGCCTTATTAAATGTGTATTTTATTCTGCTACATTCCTATGAACCATATGACTTTCAATCCCCAATCCTTATTATCTTCTTTGTAGGTTGCCATTACTTTCTTTTATTCTAGCTTCCCCCACCTGAGAGATAACCCGCTTCATTCTTTATAGAAAGACAAGTAATGTACCAGATTTTAATGCTTCTGATTATAAAACTGACCTATTCCACTGTCTCCCCTTGAGAGGATAATGCTTTTATCTTCCTGTTTCCTTGATTAACAGAGCTGTATAGTTCAGGATTTATGCAAACACCCAACAGTGCTGTAGGAACCCTTGATAAGGATCTTATAAATGTGCCTGTCTTGTGGGAGGCATGGGGAATCCACAGACTTACGCTTTTCACAGCACTTAATAGAAATATGATGAAACCAGGCAACAAATTAATGACGGCTGCATTTTTATTCTGATGTTTTGCTGATAATTTCCTTTAAGTGTTCTTTACAGTGTGGGTAAAAGAAATGCTGTGCATCTATGGTAATATTATCCATTTGAATCACGCTGTAGTATTTTCCAATGTCAAGAAACATTATTCTCTAAGAGAAATACTGTTTTTTTACTTTTCCTTATTTTCTGCCTCTTAGCTTATAATATTGAAGTCTAAGCTATAGAAATACTTTCTAAACCAATAAATATAATCATATTTATAGAGCTCCCATGCTGTGGCAGTTCTTTGGGGGTGCAAACGTAAAAGAAAGCCCCCGCAATATTTTAGGCTTCACATCCTGGGGGAAGGTGTAATTTCCCCTCTTAATGCTGACCCTTCTTGTCTAGCCAAACCCTTAAAATGCAGAGTCATGCTCCAAGGCCAACAGACCCCAACCATGACAAATCCACATCCACACACAGAATATCTACATCTCCGCCTACCTGATTCAGTTCCCCTCCTCCTGACCTCAGTGTGTGCCTGGAGCTTTGGTAAGTTTCACTTTTAGAACCATCCATGCCTCCATGGGTATTAGACATTAGAATTTAAGGTTGTTGGTTACTTTTGCATTTTATGCAAGCACCACCATGCTAATAATTATTTTGCATGGCACTAAATTTGTTGTATTCATACAGAATGAATATGTGAATAAAGGAAAAATGAAGTCCATTGAAAATATTAAAGTTAATCTCTGTATTTCTACATGCTATCAATTATCCATATTCTGACAGAACCTCTATTTTTATTTTGAGTATTTTCCCCCCCTTTCTATATAAGGTAAGTAGCAATATTGCAAATCTATTTCCCATAATAGCTACAGACTGTACATCCTGCATGCAAGCACGGTATTCATACTTCAGCAGTCAGCACCTGATCAGAGTATTCGCAGCCCCACAGATAATTTGTCAACTTGTTAGTATTTTTCACTAACAGAACGTGAGCACATGTTCTACATTGTTTGAGTTATTATGCTTATTTCTATGTTCCTTTATATGTACCATTAAATAATGTTTTTATTCTAAAAGACTGTGTTTTGCTGCAGTGGTCTTGGTTGTAAAAATTAGATGATGTTAAAAATAAATTAAGCATCACTTTGCCTAACTTTTCCAACGTTTCATCAGGGGGCATTCCTGACATTTAGCTAAGGCCAACTGATATGAAATGAACACGCTTAATGACACAATAATGACAAATATAACAATGTCCAAGCTTGTGAAAGAGCTGATGAAGATAGATATAATGAGTGGAAAGTCTGACATGACCATTGACAGAAAGATGTTTTTACCTCTTACAGTCAGTAAAAGACTTGTATCAAAGAGAAGAGAGTAAGACTAGACTAATCAGACACCAATGTCGCTAAAGATCTAAATCCGCAGCCAACCATACTACAATGGAAGTGGAAAAAGTTTAGGTTAAAAACCCATGCTTACCATAAAAAGAGAACAATGAAGAGAGGAGTACCAAAGGTAGTTCCTGTCCAGTTCAGCCGTTGTTAGCAGGTCAGACTTCTTAGATTGTTTTATGTTCAAAAGGCACATTAATAGGCTTTAAGATCTTGATTGGCTATTTTTATATGGCCATTGGTTTATGGGTGATATCCTAATGAATAACATGAAGGTGGATTGCATGCTGAATAAAGAGTGAGTTATGTTCACTCAATTGTGTCTGTTTTGAAAAATGGCCAACAGCCACCCAGACAACTCTATTGTTGTTGGAGGAGGTAAATCTACAGTAAAGTCAATTGCAATGTGAGTCAATGAATGTTCTGGTACTATAAGTGGTTGTAGGCCAGGAGGAAGAGTATGTAGAGTCTTATTACAGGCACATACAGTACAAGCTTTCACATAGAGGCCGAATTATCATATGTCTGTTGGACCTGATCCGACAGACATCGCTGAAAGCAGAGAGCAATACGCTCTCCGTATTCAGCATTGCACCAGCAGCTCACAAGAGCCGCCAGCAGGGAGGTGTCAATCAACCCAATCGTACTCGATCGGGTTGTTTTGTGGTGATTCCTGTCCACCTCATCAGAGCAGGCGGACAGGGTTATGGAGCAGCGGTCTTTAGACCGCTGCTCCATAACTTGTGTTTCTGGTGAGTCTGAAGACTTGCCAGAAACACAGGCCCTCAAGCTCCATACGGTGCTTGATAAATGGGCCTCATAGTCTCTAGCATTCTTGGAGTAAAATCTGTAAATTCTGTCAAACCTGGGTGACCATCAAGTTTATTGTCGTGTGCCTAGGCCAAAAGGGTAGCCCAAAGAGAGTTTGGTGGAACTTGGGAAGTAGATCATAAAGATGCTTGGGTGTCTTGTAATTTCTTTATCAAGGAAGTTGTCAATTGTGAAAAAATTAGTAGAGGCTTCTCTGTGGTAGTACTAGTAGTAAGGTTGAATTGTCAAGAAAGGGCATCTGCTTTCCTGTTTTTAGTTCCTGAAATGTTTGACACTACAAAATAAAAAACGGGAAAACAGAGCCCAGTGGGTCTGTCTGGCATTCACAAGTTTAAAGGTGAAATCTAAAGAGGTTGTTGGACGCATGTAAATTCAGTTAGTAAAATAGCATATTGCTTGTAGATAGACAAAGGGATCAGGTATTAAGGGTAAAATATAATTATTCTTTATGGTGATCTGATTCAGAGCAGAGTAGTCAATACAGGATCTTAGAATGCCATCCTTTTTCTCCACAAAAAGGAAATCTCTGTCTGCAGGAGATGAACCCCTTGGTAAGATTTTCTTGTATATGGTCTTTCAAAGCTTTTGTTTCTTGTTTGGAAAGAACATAAGCACAACCGTTTTGAATTTGGAGCATCTGGGTACAGCTCTATTCTACAGTCATAAGGACAGTGTGGAGGTAAAGTATCAGCTCTTTGAATGAGAAAATAGTGGCCTAGATTACGAGTTTTGCGTTACGGTGTGTTACAGCTATTTCCGCTGAAAAATTGGCCATTGTGCTAGAATGGCCAGTAACGCATATTACGAGTCACGTCGGCATAAGCTGTAACGCAAGCATTTTAGCCTTAACGCAACATCCATTCCGCACTCAAAAAAATTACTTTTGAGTGTGGGATTTTCCATAGCGCTGTATTACAGGTTGTGCGTTCCGGCTAAAATGCTTACGTTACAGCCTATACCGACATGAGCCAATCCGCCATCTGAAACCAGTAGTTATGGATTTTGCGAAACAAAAATATTTCACAAAACTCATAACTAAAATGTTACAAAGTACACTAACACCCATAAACTACCTATTAACCCCTAAACCGCCACCCTCCCGAATGGCAAACACTATATTAAACCTATTAACCCCTAATCTGCCGCCCAAACACATCGAGACTATTAAATAAACCTATTAACCCCTAAACCACCACCCACATCGCCAACACTAAATAAATCTATTAACCCTTAATCTGCTACCCCCGACATCGCCGACACCTAAATAAAGTGATTAACCCCTAATCCTCCGCTCCCCAACATCGCAGACACTAGATAAACCTATTAACCCCTAAACCGCCGGCCCCCCACATCACAACTAATAAATAAACCTATGAACCCCTAAAACCCTGGACCCCCATGTCGCAAAACTAAATTAAACTATTAACCCCTAAACCCTAACTTTAAATTACAATATAACTATCTTAAAATAAATAAAAACTTTGAGTGTGGGATTTTCCATAGCGCCGTATTACAGGTTGTGTGGTCCGGCTAAAATGCTTGCGCTACAGCCTATACCGACATGAGCCAATCCGCCATTTGAGACCAGTAGTTATGGATTTGCGAAACAAAAATGTTTCACAAAACTCATAACTAAAAGTTACAAAGTACACTAACACCCATAAACTACTGATTAACCCCTAAACCGACACCTCCCGCATCGCAAACACTATATTAAACCTATTAACTCCTAATCTGCCGCCCACCCACATCGCGACTATTAAATAAACCTATTAACCCCTAAACCACCACCCACCCACATTGCCAACACTAAATAAATCTATTAACCCCTAATCCGCCGCCCCCGACATCGCCGACACCTAAATAAAGTGATTAACCCCTAATCCGCTGCTCCCTGACACCGCCGACACTAGATAAACCTAGTAACCCCTAAACTGCCGGCCCCCACATCAAACTAATAAATAAACCTATTAACCCTTAAACCCCCGGACCCCCACATCGCAAAACACTAAATTAAACTATTAACCCCTAAACCTAGCACCCCCTAACTTTAAATTAAAAGTTACAATATAACTATCTTAAAATAAATAAAAACTTACCTGTGAAATAAAAAACTAACTAACATTAAACTATAAATTAACCTAACATTACTATTCTAATAAAATTAAGAAAAACTACCAATAAAAAACCCAAATTACACATTTAAAAAAACCTAATACTACGGAAAAAATAAAAAAATCTAACACTACAAAAAATAATAAACACTAAATTGCGAAAAATTGAAAACTCTAAGATTACAAAAAATAAATGAAATTTTTCAAAAATAAAAACAATTACACCTAATCTAATAGCCCTATAAAAATGAAAATGCCCCCCAAAATAAAAACACCCCCTAACCTACAATAAACTACCAATAGCCCTTAAAAGGGCCTTTTCTAGGGCATTGTCCTAAATTTAAACAGCTCTTTTACCTAGAGAGAAAATACAAAGTCCCCCAACAGTAAAACCCCCCACCCAATCAAACCCCCAAAATAAAAAACCTAAGTCTAAAAAAAAACCTAAGCTACCCATTGCCCCCTTAAAAGGGCATTCAGCTCTTTTACTGTCCTTAAAAGGGCATTCAGCTCTTTTACAAGCCCAAAGCCCTAATCTTTAAAAGAAAACACCCCAAAAAATTAAAAAAACCCTCACACTAACGCCAGAATATCTATTCAAGGTTCCTGAAGTCCGGACATCCATCTCCATCCAGGCGGCGAGAAGTCTTTATCCAGGCAGCGAGAAGTCTTTATCCACGTTATCTTAGCGGCGACATCTTCATCCATCACAGGGGCGTCTTCTATCTTCATCCTGGCGGCATGGAGCGAAGCTATCCAGGACTGGCCATGACATCCTGTGTGGAGCGTTCTCTTCATACGATCACCGCCGTACACTGAAGTTGAATGCAAGGTACCCGTTTAAAAATGACGTACCTTGCATTCCTATTGACTGATCCGATTCTTCAAATTCAAATCAGCCAATAGGTTGAGAGCTACTGAAATCCTATTGGCTGTTCAAATCAGCCAATAGGATTTCAGTAGCTCTCATCCTATTGGCTGTTTTGAACAGCCAATAGGATTTCAGTAGCTCTACAATGATAGTCCAGCCCTTTAAAAACCCTTATGAAGCCTATGTAAAGAGTGGGTGGGACTGCTCTCTATGTCACAACCCAGCCAAAAAGAGAAAATAAAGGGGGGAGGAGTTAAAGAAGATACCAAGTAGAATTATAAATCTTGTATTAAAAAATATAAAATACACTTTTTTTTAAAAAAACAAAATGATGCTGTTTTGCTTGTACACTAATGTATCTTCATTGCAACATTCTTAATGTCTGAAATTTACTATCACGTTAAGTAAAATTTTCAGATTTATGCAAGATTGAGTTCAGAAGCAGAACAGAATAAAAGGGAATTTCTCCAGTCAAATACTTTTGGTCACAGTGTACCACTCCAGAAATGTTAATGAGACTTTCCTCTACCCAAGAAGATTATATGTTTGTATCATAGATCAGGGGTATTTAGCAGCACTTATACTGTAACTGCACGTAATGCCAGCTGTTGCATATTGTTTCAAGATTTTCTAATGTACTAAGTGGCTATGATCCTATTATTCTTAGTTATATTTATAGGTACAGACATACCTTATCTTATTGCGCTTCCCTTTATTGTTCTTCACAGATATTGCTCTTTTTACAAATTGAAGGTTTGTGGCAACCATGTGTTGAACAAGTCTATCGGCATCGTTTTTCCAACATACAGTATATACACATATAAACACATAAATGCACATGAATTCACATATATACACACCTATATACACACCACCAACACAAAGATTATGACTCACTGAAGGATAAAATGATGGTTAAAAATTTTTAGCAATAAAGAATTTTTTAAATTAAGGTATGTTCATTGTTTTTTTATGCATAATGCTATTGTTCTCTTAAGACTACAGTATAGTGTAAATATAACTTTTATATGCACCGGGAAACAAAAACATTAGTGTATTGCTATATTCGCTTTATTGCGGTCATCTGGAACCAAACCTGCAATATCTCCGGGTTGCGCCTGTAAATTGTACCTGCAATTTCGATTCCGTGAGAGTGTTCCACAGTGAAGTATCTAGTGGTCTGGTTTTTTTTTGCACTTGGCTTGTTTTTCATTGAAATGGATGAAAGTGGAGAATGCTGCAGGACATTTGAAGATCCCTATGTTTGTATGCTTCACAAGGAGGGGTTACTGCATTGCTACTGAAGCTTGGTTACTTTATTATTTTTTTGGTCAGATATATCTTCTCTTCCATCCCCTTATCTCCTTCCTTCTCTATCTCTCCCCTGTCTCTCTCCTTCCAACCCTCATACTGCACTTAAAACAATTCTGATGTATTAATAAAATTGTGTTTGTTGAACTCTATTGTTTCACCTTGTCAGTTGCATTTTTTAACAAACAATAAGTTTCTTCTTTAACTCCTTCACTACTTGGACTTTCAGAGAAGAACTTGCCCAAGAAGAATTGTTAGCATTTTTGCTATTGCTCAATTTAAACAGAAATGGAGCCCTTGTTTTTTCTTATTTACCTGTCAAAACTTTTATTTTAAGTAGACAACCAAAGGTATTGATCTAGGCCCATTTTGGTATATTTTTTGCCACCATGTCATTGCCAAAAGCGGTAAAATAAAAAAAATCATACCTTTTCACAAACTTTCGGTTTCTCACTGAAATTATTTATTTACCGCTTGTGCAATCATGGCACAGATGATTGTAAAAGCTTCTATGGGATCCCCTTTGTTCAGAAATAGCAGATATATATAGCTTTGCCATTGCTTCTTGGTAATTAAAAGGCCGCTAATTGCAGCTGAGCACCACACTATTATTCCCAGCAGTGAAGGGGGTAATCAGGCAGCTTGTAGGTTTAATTTTAGCTTTAGTGTAGAGATTACCCTTGCACCTAACACTTCACACCCCTGATCCCTACCTGATCCTTCCCAAACAGCTCTCTTTCCTCCCCCACCCCCACTGGTCACCACCATCTTAGGTACTTTTTTTTAAAATTAATTATTTTTTATTTTTTTCTATTTGCTGCAGTATGGGATCCCCCCTTACCCTCTCCCTCCCTTATCTCTCCCAAACAGCTCTCTAACCCTATCCCCCTAACAAGTGTCCGCCATCTTAGGTACTGTCTGCCAGTACCTCTAAAACCTTTTTTTTTTACTTCTGTAGTGTAGTGGTCTCCTAAATCCCCCCTCCAGATCATTAGTTAGGGAAACCCACCTTTTTCTGTAGTGCAGCTCCCCAGCGTAGAGCCATCACACTATCCCACCTCCCTCTCCCCTCTGCTGCTGGACCGCTCACCTACCTCCCAGATTCCCTCCCACCAGCACCAGCAGATAATCGTTACAGAGAGTAACACTTCCATATACAGGCAGATGCCACGAGCTCAGGAACTCCAACTGAGACTGCTAGAGCTTCCTGCAGCTCCGACATATATATACGTTGTGCGGTATGATAAGCAAAGTACCGCATGACGTATATATACATTGCAATAGCTAAGGGGTTAATCATGTGCTCAACAGCTAATGTTACCACAAAGAGGGATCCTGGGGATGGCAGTGTATACATATCTGTGTATATTGCCTAGATAAGACAAGAAATATACAAATTTTGGAGCACTCTTAGCTCTCTCATTGTGCTCATATTACAAGTGGTGACTTATGTGTAGCACTTAAGTTCAATCCAAAATACAGCTGTAAAATTTAGCGTAAGACCTAAAGTAAACCATTTTTATTAATAGTATAGCACAGAACTACAAGAAGAACTTCACTATTGGCTCACCATCAGCTTAGTGCACAATCGGCTTCACACTTGAGTGATATCAAAATCAAATACTACTGTAAGAGATTTATCGCACCTGTGCTTTCAAATTTGCAGATGTTAACATGCCCTAGACCAGTGATGGCGTACCTTGGCACCCTAGATGTTTCAGAACTACATTTCTCATGATGCTTAGGCACTCTGAAGTCCATGCAAGCATCATGGGAAATGTAGTTCTGAAACCTCTGGAGTACCAAGGTTTACCATCACTGCCCTAGACTATCGCTAGAGCTATAAAAAAAAATAGCTTTGGACTTCTAATATGAATGCAAAAATAGAAACGCTATTGATTACGCTCTAGTGATGTTATCAAGCAACAGCATCAACTTTTTGGTGTTACACTTGTAATATCTCCCTTACTGTTGTCCTAATGAAAAGCAGAAGGTTGAGGAGGCATCATAAAAATATTTATGCATGTTGGGAGACATCAGTTTGAGAACCTTTTTGTATTTCTCTGAATACAAATGGAATGTTAGATCAGTGAAGCATTTTTGGAGGAGCAGATCACATCATTATATGTATGATTCTTAGAGTTAATATTTTGGAAGTAATTTGGGACTTAAATTTCTTTGATAACATTCTTATTGCTCATTTGTTTCACTGTATCTTCAGAGATTTTAAATTGGAAACAGATTTTCTCACCTATTTGATACATGTAAACAAAGATGCATTTTATGACTGCACTTTCAGTGGCGGAAAATTCCCTTTAGCCCATCACAAGTGATATGAACCAACCTTAGTCACATGAGAGCTTTTCAAAATGAACACGTTACTAAACAAAATACATTTTTTAAATAAATTGTTTCATGGATAATAGTGTCAGATAAATGGAATAGATGTTTCTGCCTAATTCTAAGGGTAGCAAAGTAGTTTAAGGGGCAAGATGTCAAAAGCAGAACCATATAATAAAAATAATATGCAGTAATGGCACTTGTGGACAATAAATTAGGTCTTGTCAGTAAACAGCATTTTACTCAAATGATCCATGCAGAAACGAAATACAAACTACTGAAAGCTAATGATAAACCTCTTTAAAAAGGATGTTTGAATAGTGAGGCTGCTAATTCTCTACAGGAAACTAAAATATACAAGGCGCTGTTTGAAAAAAAATTACTGCTTCATGTTCTATTTTAATTAATCTAATTACCTCTCCAGGTTATTTGTTCAGAAAGGTAGGTATACGTATGATAGACCCTAAACTAAGTGTTAACTATAAAAACCATTTAAAAAAACGTATTAATATGGAAAAACAGCTCAGAGTTAAGCATGTTTATATCGTCGAACAAACGTCTCCCATGTTTTACTATCATTATTGTCCTAATCGATAGCCTTTATGGTATTTTCACACTCATATAATGTATATTTTTCTCTGTTTATCATATTGTATGTACTGCTTTAGGTTAGACTTTGTAGATTCCCCCCTTGTATGCGCCTATGTCTTTCCTATGCTTTCTTTTACATAAAGGGTGGTTGCTCTGGCGGGGGCCTTTGCAATCAGACCTTTTTAGATACAGGCAGCAGTAAGGGTTCCACTTAGAGGGACAGTCAACACCAGAATTTTTGTTGTTTAAAAAGTTAGATAATCCCTTCAATACCCATTTCCTAGTTTTGCATAACCAACACAGTTCTAATAATACACATTTTACCTCTGTGATTACCTTGTATCAATGCCTCTGCAAACTGCCCCCTTATTTCAGCTCGTTTGACAGACTTGCATTTTAGCCAATCAGTGCTGACTCCTAGGAGCTTCACGTGCATGAGCTCAATGTTATCTATATGAAACACATGAACTAACGTCCTCTAGTGGTGAAAAACTGTCAAAATGCTTTCAGATTAGAGGAGGCCTTCAAGGTCTAAGAAATTAGCATATGAACCTCCTAGGTTTAGTTTTCAACTAAGAATTCCAAGAGAACAAAGCAAAATTGGTGATAAAAGTAAATTGGAAAATTGTTTGTAAATTACATGCCCTATTTAAATCATGAAAGTTTTTTTTGGTCTTGACTGTCCCTTTAATTCTTTCCATGTATCTAGGGTTTGTAACTACAGCTGGTTCTTCCCTTTCTCTCTCTATATATAAACAGTGCTTTTTTGTAAATGAAAAGGTACCGGTACTCCAAAAAAAGTTGCTGGTACTCATTTAATTTTGATTGATCTATTCTGCTCAGTAATTTTGAGAAAAGCAAAGGGACAAGATTATTTACTATGTCTGATGTATTTTGCAGCCCCACTTGTGAAAACTAGAGTATTTACATGATGATTACAAATATTACCTGTTATGAGTTGGCATAGGTGGGGGTACTCAGTACCGGTAAATACTCCCAAAAAAGCCCTGTATATATATATATATATATATATATATATATATATATATATATATATTTATTATTCTACATTCCGGGTATTTCATAACCTCATAGAATCTGTACTATTTGTTTCTGAATTTGCAACATTTACACTAATACATTCTAGATATACATGTGATTTTATATGTTTTTATGCAAGTAGTTTGTTTTTTAAAAATTGTGTACTTAAGCCATTTGGCTTCTGCAATAAAGCATTGTTTTTGATGTTAAAAGCAACAGTTTTATTGAATAATACCACTTTCACTACCCAACCCAAAACATTTTTTTTATATATATGTTTACATATTTTTATGCCCTTTGAGGATTTAGCTTTTAGCGCTTCCTTTTCCACCTCTTTGTACTTGGTCCAGAGAAGAGCCGGAGCCAGTGAGGCAATCAGCAGCGGCAGTGACACGGAGGAAATGCTTCTACCGATGCTATTAAACACGTTTCATTGCAGGGTCGCTAGTGCTAAAGTTGCATGCTGTAATAAATGAGAACATGCATTTTGTGTACTATAATGGCTTTTTAAGTCCTAACTTTGAAATTTGTCAGAAAATCTAATGTTCATTTTAAATTCAGACTTAGGGCATGATTCTAAAATGTTCTCTGGGCCGATGGGATTCTATAAGAATGCTCACCAGTCTTTCTATTTCACTGGTGGAATTCTATAAAGGCACTTTCTACCCTAAAAACACACGGCTAGATTAAGAGTTTTGTCGGTAACGACCCGCGTAGCTAACGCTGGCTTTTTTTCCCCTGCACCTTTTAAATACCGCTGGTATTTAGAGTTCACAGAAGGGCTGCGTTAGGCTCCAAAAAGGGAGCGTACAGGCATATTTACCGCCACTGCAACTCTCAATACCAGCGGTGCTTACGGACGCGGCCAGCTTCAAAAACGTGCTCGTGCACGATTCCCCCATGGGAAACAATGGGGCAGTTTGAGCTGAAAAAAAACCTAACACCTGCAAAAAAGCAGCGTTCAGCTCCTAACGCAGCCCCATTGTTTCCTATGGGGAAACAGTTTCTAAGTCTGCACCTAACACCCTAACATGAACCCCGAGTCTAAACACCCCTAACTTTACACTTATTAACCTCTAATCTGCCGCCCCGCCCCGCTATTGCTGACACCTGCATATTTTTTTAACCCCTAATCTGCCGCTCCGTACACCGCCGCAACCTACATTATCCCTATGTACCCCTAATCTGCTGGCCCTAACACCGCCGACCCCTATATTATATTTATTAACCCCTAATCTGTCGCCCCCAACTTCACCTCCACCTACCTACAATTATTAACCCATAATCTGCCGACCGGACCTCACCACTACTCTAATAAATGTATTAGCCCCTAAAGCAAAGTCTAACCCTAACACTAACACTCCCCTAAGTTAAATATAATTTAAATCTAACGAAATAAATTAACTCTTATTAAATAAATTATTCCTATTTAAAGAAAAATACTTACCTGTAAAATAAATCCTAATATAGCTACAATATAAATTATAATTATATTGTAGCTATTTTAGGATTAATATTTATTTTACAGGCAACTTTGTATTTATTTTAACCAGGTACAATAGCTATTAAATAGTTAATAACTATTTAATAGTTACCTACTTAAAATAATTACAAAATTACCTGTAAAATAAATCCTAAACTAAGTTACAATTAAACCTAACACTACACTATCAATAAATTAATTAAATAAAATACCTACAATTATCTACAATTAAACCTAACACTACACAATAAATTAATTAAATACAATACCTACAAATAAATACAATTAAATAAACTAACTAAAGTACAAAAAATAAAAAAAGAAGATGCTGCTTGGATGAAGATGTCTACCGGTCCAGATCTCCTCTTCTGCCCGGATAGGATGAAGACTTCTGCCCGATGATGGACCTCTTCAGCCACCGCTTGGATCAAGACTTCAGCCGGAGGATGGACGTCTTCAGCCCCCGCTTGGGCTTGGATGAAGACTTCGGAGCCTGGACCAATCGGTGATACCCGGCGTGGTGAAGATAAGGTAGGGAGATCTTCAGGGGCTTAGTGTTAGGTTTATTTAAGGGGGGTTTGGGTTAGATTAGGGGTATGTGGGTGGTGGGTTGTAATGTTAGGGGGGGTATTGTATGGTTTTTTTTACAGGCAAAAGAGCTGAATTCTTTGGGGCATGCCCCGCAAAAGGCCCTTTTAAGGGCTGGTAAGGTAAAAGAGCTTTTCTATTTGTATTTTAGAATAGGGTAGGGAATTTTTTTATTTTGGGGGGCTTTGTTATTTTATTAGGGGGCTTAGAGTAGATGTAATTAGCTTAAAATTGTTGTAATATTTTTATAATGTTTGTAAATATTTTTTTATTTTTTGTAACTTAGTTCTTTTTTTATTTTTTGTACTTTAGTTAGTTTATTTAATTGTATTTATTTGTAGGTATTGTATTTAATTAATTTATTGATAGTGTAGTGTTAGGTTTAATTGTAGATAATTGTAGGTATTTTATTTAATTAATTTATTGATAGTGTAGTGTTAGGTTTAATTGTAACTTAGGTTAGGATTTATTTTACAGGTAATTTTGTAATTATTTTTAACTAGGTAACTATTAAATAGTTATTAACTATTTAATAGCTATTGTACCTGGTTAAAATAAATACAAAGTTGCCTGTAAAATAAATATTAATCCTAAAATAGCTACAATATAATTATAATTTATATTGTAGCTATATTAGAATTTATTTTACAGGTAAGTATTTAGCTTTAAATAGGAATAATTTATTTAATAAGAGTTAATTTATTTCATTAGATTTAAATTATATTTAACTTAGGGGGGTGTTAGTGTTAGGGTTAGACTTAGCTTTAGGGGTTAATACATTTATTATAGTGTTGGCGAGGTCCGGTCGGCATATTAGGGGTTAATACTTGAAGTTAGGTGTCGGTGATGTTAGGGAGGGCAGATTAGGGGTTAATACTATTTATTATAGGGTTTTTGAGGCGGGAGTGAGGCAGATTAGGGGTTAATAACTTTATTATAATAGCGGTGAGGTCCGGTCGGCAGATTAGGAGTTAATAAGTGTAGGTAGGTGTCGGCGACGTTTGGGGTGGCAGATTAGGGGTTAATAAATATAATATAGGGGTCGGCGGTGTTAGGGGCAGCAGATTAGGGGTACGTAGGGATAACGTAGGTGGCGGCGGTGTGCGGTCGGCAGATTAGGGGTTACATTTTTTTAATAGAGTGGCAGCGATGTGGGGGTGCTTCGGTTTAAGGGTACATAGGTAGTTTATGGGTGTTAGTGTACTTTAGAGCACAGTAGTTAAGAGCTTTATGAACCGGCGTTAGCCCAGAAAGCTCTTAACTCCTGGCTTTTTGCTGCGGCTGGAGTTTCGGCGTTAGATTTCTAACGCTCACTTCAGCCACGACTCTAAATACCAGCATTAGAAAGATCCCATTGAAAAGATAGGATACGCAATTGACGTAAGGGGATCTGCGGTATGGAAAAGTCGCGGCTGCAAAGTGAGCGTTAGACCCTTTCCTGACTGACTCTAAATACCAGCGGTAGCCCAAAACCAGCATTAGGAGCCCCTAACGCTTTTTTTGATGGCTAACGCCAGACTCTAAATCTAGCCGACAGTGTCTCACTAAGGGGCGAATACTGTATTTCCGTATGGGAAGGAGATGCATACATTACAAAAGTGCACAATAAAATTGTAGTTTAAAAATCTTACAAAACAAATAATGTAACCATTCACACAAAAATACTCAAAAAAAATTTGTTTCGTCAATGTGTATCAAAAATCGTAACAAAATTGTTCACCAAACATCGAATTAAAAACTAAAATTTGTATGTCAATTACACAGAAACTAATTATATTAAATATGCACAAAGTAATTTGTCATTTAAGTACACTGACAATGTTTTGAATACTGGGGGCCCCTATAAGAATTCTCTACAGTACTATGAAGTCCCTGTCCTAATTCTCTAAAGGCAGCTTTTACCTGGAGAACAATGTGTCTTGCAAAGGGGTTTCCCTGCATTTAAGTATGTGAAGGAGATGCATACAATAGGACTAACAAAAAAATCATACTTTAAAAATCATATACAACTAATAAATTTAATATGGAACTAAAAATAAACTGAGAAAATAATAGGCTAGACTACAAGTGGAGTGCTATTGATAGCGCAGGATGCTCTATCAATATTGCAGGACCGTGCAATCTGGTATTACAAATCTATGGTAGAACAAAGTAACCAGACAATGTGTCTCACTGCTAACATCCCTTTAGCCCTAAGCTAGTAGCCAGCCCAAAAGGTTATTCACCACTTTTGATCCACCCACACCACACCCAATAACACCCCCCCTTGCATTTGTTTATCCAATGTGAAACACCTTATTGTACAGTCATTTTTTAATATTGTTTTTGTTTTATACGATAAACGAAATAATGCTACATACAGCAATAAATTAACAAAAATAAGTGCATAGCAGTTAGCAACATCAACTAGGGTTCTGAGGAACACAAATGCTTGACAGAAAAAGGAAGTTGTTGAACTAAGAGAAAGCAGAGAGTACTGACAGGGGTCAAGTCCTACAAAAAAAGTGTGGGAATTCACCAAGACTTTCACCCCCCTCACAATTAATATTGCTTTATATAAATGTATAGATACACACTGTAATTATATGTATATAATCTATACGCTTTGGTTAATGAAAGCAAATTAAATCCAATTAAGGGTTGAATGGTTGCCTTTGGGCCTGAGACTCCTCCTCTGTCACACCCACTTAAGGTGCAATAGCCCTATTTCTGCTGAGGGGAGCAAAATAACCGCAATCAAGCCACATAGAAATGTGAGCACAATGTTTTCCACAGTGTGGGGTGATCACACAGCAGGACCACTGACAGGCTTTCATTTAGTGTATTGTAGGAAGTGTTACTGCCCTTTACTAGATGATCTCACTATCCCTCTAACCAGACTGTGCTTCAGCTCCTCCCACCAGCAGTAGCAGTGTTTACTGAAGCGTTTCTGTTCTCTGTCCAGAAGGAACTTAGTATCTCCTGCAAAAATAGTGCAGGAACTCCGTTCCCATGCGTTCCCGCCCGACTTGACCCCTGTTGACATTAATGGGAGGTCATAGCAGACCTGGATTTTTTTTTTAAGAATTATCATCTCTCAACTATCTTTCTCCACTCCCTCCTCTCTTCAATATTTCTTTTTACCTCGTCCCTTCTCTCTCAGGCAATATCTTTTTTTTACTATCTTTCTCTCCCCTCTCTCATATCTCTTCACTCTTTTTTTCTCTTTCCACTCTTTCTTAACACTATCTTTTTCTCCACTTTCACTTTCCCTCTCCAATCTTTCTCTGCCCCTGTTTAACCTTTCAGAAGTAAAAGTCTAAGCACTAATAGGGTCTCTATAGCCCTAGAGGAATAACTTATCCTTGCCCTTTCATGGATACATAATATTCCTTTAGATAATGGCTAGTGGGCTAGTGGAAATTTTGACCACAGACCTGGATACTCACAGACAGCTCCACAGTTCCCAGCAACTCTGGCAGTCCCTGAACAGCCTGGGTGCAAAGACAATAGGGAAAGATACAAAAAAAAATTATCAACATAACACAGAAAGTCTTGCACTCTCTTGCAAGCACACAGCAAGATTAAAAGAAAAAATGGAGGAGTTAGTTATGGCATTTGGCTAAATGGTTTAAGCCCAGGACCTCGTCAAGGTCTCTTCCTCCCAGGGTCTACTACCTACAGTCACACAATGTATGCTTTGAGTCGAACAAACTGAGATACAAAAAAAGGTAGCACAGGCATTATGTAATTTCACCTAGACACATGCAAAACATTAAGATGGACTGCAGTCTCAAACAGGACTGGGTACACATCACATGCCTCTGCAAAACTCCTGGCCCTGGATACTCACAGACAGCTGACATGAGATTTGTACCCAATCCAGTTCAAGACTGCAATCCATTTCTGTGTCTAGGGAAATTATATAAAGCCTGTGCTACCCTTGTTTGTATATCAGTTTGCTTGATTGAAAGAACACATTATGTGGCTTCACCTCACTGTAACAAATATGCTCAGTGCACAAAAAGGATATGTTTGGTACACACAAAATGGCCTCCATTTATCATTTGCTGGGCAGACAAGGTTTACTCTCAGTAACCTCATCCCTCCAGCATCATGGCGAGTGGGCAACATCCGCTGCCATCATTTATCATTGCACAAGGTGCTGTCCCCTACTCGCATGCAGCTAATGCCAAGGGAGCAGGGGCTGTCGATTTAACTCTAGCAAACTTTAAGTGGTAGAGAGTCTAATGAGTTTGCGCAAACCTGAAACTCTGAGACCTGAAGCTGCATCCTCAGCTTAATAAATGGGTCCAATATCAATTTATCAATAACAAACCAAGTACAAGTTCACATTGATGTAATTTTTATGTCTGCCTTAATTTGACTGTAAGAAAAATTAACACAATCCAGCACTTCACAACACTGATTTTATTTTGGGGCTAGCCAAAATACAGCCGTGGAAAGATTTTTTAATCAATTTAAAGCCTATGGGAGACCAAAACCAATACTTTGTGCACAGCTCACTTTGAATTTATTAAATGGACATAAGAGCCTTGATTACACATGGAGAACAAAAATAGCGCTAAAGAGCGGTTACTGCACAAGTTAAATCGATTGTTAAAACTAAAACGTTAGGGCTCGAGTGATGGCCTCATGTAGGTTAACATTTGGAAGTCTATTAGCATGTTGGCGATAACTATCTCTCCCCATAGACCAAAACACTATTCAGGCTTTTGCTTGTGTGCTAACCCAAAGTTGCACTAAGCCAAATGCGGTGAAGCTGAAGGTGCGTTAACAAATACTTGAAAAAGCTTTGTTCTTCACAAAATGTTACTTTTATTTTGAAATATATCTATATATCTGTATATCTATATATATGTCTATATCTATCTATATCTATACATAGTATCTTTATTTGAAAAGGCAGCACCTGGGTAGCGCTTGCTCTATTAACCCCTAAACCGCAACCCTCCCGCATCGCAAATACTATATTACACCTATTAACCCCTAATCTGCTTTGAACAGCCAATAGAATTTCAGTAGCTCTCATCCTATTGGCTGATTTGAAAATGCCAGCCAAGAAAGGTACCCCAATATAAATATTTTTTACAGGTACCTTGCATTCAAGCTTCAGTGTACGACGATGATTGTATGAAGAGGATCCTCTTCTCTGGATGTCCACGCTGCTGGCAACGATGCCCTGTGCTTCCACATCTCCGCGCCACTGGGATGAAGATAGGATGTCCGGACCTCAGGAACTGTGAGTAGATTTTCTGGTATTTAAAAGACCAGAAAGATTATACGCAGGGGGTAGTGTATGTGTGGCAATGTCGCCAGAGGAATATTTCTTTGTTTAATGCTGACTCTCAGGAATCCTCTAATGGGAATAAGAATAGGAATAGGAGACACCGTAATAGAAATAACCTGAAAAAAGTCTGGTAATTTCACACCTGACCCACCCAAAAAGGTGACTTTCTCAGACTTGGAGGTGGAAGCCTCAGATGAGGATAGATTTGCCTCCAGCTTTGAGGGGGCATTAGGTGATGAACTTACATCAAGAGGGGAGGAACAGGGGAGGAACAGACACAAGTTAAGGCTGCACACAAACATATAGGCTCAAATAATAAAGGTATACTTAAGGGCCTTAATGATCAGGGAGCTAGACCAAAAATGGATAGTGGCAGAATGAAGGCTGCAGCCTCATCTAGTACAATGCAACTCTCTAATTCACAGGTTTTTCACAGGGCCCAGAAACAATACCAGGGGGGAGGGAAAAAGGATCAACCAGTCTCAGATATCTCAATAGGGAGTATGGATCAGCCCAGATACCAGCTGAGGGGCAAAAACAACAGCAAAAAAATAATGAAATACCAATAGATATGGTAATTAATATTTCTTCTTATACTCAGAAGTTAAACGCAATGTACTTAATTATGGTTTCGGTTTTGTTCCTACAAAAAGCTTTGACCTATTTCAGACCATTTTAGATGTCAATAAACTGGTCCGTGATCTCACTTTACGTAGGTTTTATTCTGAACAAGATACCCCAGACCGCAGACCTCTGAGAACTACTACCTTAGTGTCAGAACCAAATAATGAACTGACTTTTGAAGATACCTGCGCTCTGGTGTCCCTTGAAGGTTTACAGAGTGATGATCCGTCAACACGAATAAGGCTGCCCAGTCTGAGGTATAGTTCCACTTTTTACCCCATTCTGTCTAGAGGTAAATCTTTGGAGCTTTTCCACCAACATGGGGTGGATGACCTTACAGAATTGTCTAAAACAACAAAGGGTGGGCCACATAATTTGACAGTAAAGGAGAAAGAGGCCTTGGTAGGATTACAAAATAATGAACATATTATGATCAGGCAGTCGGATAAAGGGGGCAGTGTGCTTGACAGGGATAAAAGTAGTTACTTAAATGAGGCCTATAGACAATTGGATGATAGGGACACCTATCTAAAACTGCCCAGTTATCCGACTGCCAGATTCTCTAGGGAACTTAGATATCTTGTTGATGAGGTGGTGGAAGATGGTCCAATGGATTGTCAAACTGGTGACCATCTATTAGTAAAGAGTCCAGTAACCCCCACCTTACACCACCTCCCCAAAGTTCATAAGAGCTTAATAGATGTCAAAGGACGGCCAATAGTAGCTGGTATTGGCTCCCATATGGAACCCCTTTCTAAATGGGTGGATCTTTTTCTCCAGCCTCTAGTTCCAAGACTCCCCAGCTATATACAAGACACTACACATGCACTGCACGCTATGGAGGGTATTTGGTGGATGGAGGAGTACATCTGGTTAACTGTTGCTGCTGTGTTGCTGTACTCCTTCATCCCCCATGAGTATGGCCTAATGGCTATTGAATTTTTTCTGGATCTCTATACTGACTTGTCCACCAATATGAAAAACATTGTGGTAAAGGCAGTGAGATTTATGTTGGAGCACAACTTATTTCTGTTTCAAGGACACTACTACCTCCAGAGACAGGGTACCACAATGGGAGCAAAGTTTGCTCCCTCATACGCCAACCTATTTATGGGTTGGTGGGATAGGACCCACATCTATGGAGGTAGTGGTGTGACGTGTCCTTCCATCTGACTATATCATCAAGTATGTAAGTTTTATTGATGATTTGTTAATTGTTTGGTCGGCTGGTTCAAAAGAGGCAGATGAATTTGTTGGGCTTCTAAACACAAACGACTTGGGTATTAGATTCACTCATGAGTGGCAAAAGGAAAGCATCACATTTTTGGATATCTCCTTGTGGGGTATAGTATCTAGTCAGGAGATGGTGTCTACTCTATACAGAAAACCCATCCTGGTAACAGTTTGCTTCACACACAAAGTAGTCACCCCAGGCATGTCTTTAAAGGCATAGCCAAAGGGCAATTTATGAGAGCGAAGCGTAATTGTACTCTGGAGGGATCTTTCAAGGAAGAAAGCAGAGATCTCAGTAACATACTTAGAAATAGAGGATACCCTAAATGAGTTGTAAATAAAGCATTCTTTGAAGACAAAACAAATGGATAGGAAGTCACTTTTATTCAAAGAGCCTATAGGGTCTGAGATGAGGGACACCACCAATTAAGCCAAACCTAAATTTGTTACATCATAATCTAATCAGTATGGGCAGATTTGTAAGACCATTAGTAGAAATCTGCCTATACTCATGGGTGACAAGCAGCTAAGAGAGACAATTGATAAGGGCTGTATGTTTGCAGCTAAAATAAATGTTTCCATGGGGAATATGCTTTCTCCCAGTTTTCTACGTGATGACATGTCCCAGAGTTCTTGGTTACACCATAATGGCACATACAGGTGTGGCAAAAGAACATGTATATCTTGCGACCATATTCAGGTTTCAAAAAAGTTTACCCGCATTAGGGAACATCTTTCCTATATTTCTGGATAGAGGGCTTGTTTTGCCCTCTCCAGACATTTTTTACCGATACATAGTAAGGATGTCAGTACTTTCAAATGGAAAGCGATCAAACAGATTAGAAGACTGCCCAGAGTTGGAGATAAATTTTCTGTCTTATGCAGGCAGGAAATTTATTGGATACACAAACTCAAGTGTCTTCCATACAAATTCGACATAATCCCTTTCTGGCAGAGATAATTGGTTTTGAATTCATCGAACCATTGTACGGATATGGAGCAAGCTGTGCTAACTTTTAACATATTTGAGTATTTAGTTAATCTATAAGTGTCAATATGTGCGAATTACATACAAGTATTATTATAGAGTAATATCTCTGAACTCATTGTATCATACTTGTTGTGCGGCTATGATACAGGTTGTGCGGCTTTGATTCAGGTTGTGTTTATTTTCAGCCTGTTTGATTGTTCAATTAATCTTTATAGAACCATATGTACCTATTGGGAACACAAATATAATTTATTATACATGTACTGACCATACTGTAAATATTTGTTTATCATCTTTATACAACAATATGTTTTGATGCAATCGATTGTATTAGTGGGTTAAATAAGGAGGGATTTAGGGGTTGAATTTCGTTATTCACTATTATCCTCTGTTTCTACTCTCTGTGGTTTATTTGCTCCAACGCTTTAATTACCGTTCTCTTATGAATGGAAGTATTTTATATGTGCTGGTAAATTAACATATTTAGTTTATTTATGTCCTCTCAATTCCTTATAACTTTGCTATATGTATATGTATATATTGAGTTAAATTATTGAGCCAATTTGGTTTTAACCTATCAGGTTGTTTCTTAACCTTTATATTGTGTACACAGATGCACCTTCTTATTTCTATGATTATGTTCCTAGCGACGCGTTTTGGCTTTACGCCGTTGTCAAAGCTGTGCCAACGGCGTAAAGTCGAAACGCATCAGCTGGACTTGCTGACTCCTTTTACCACATACCACTGAGTGTTTCCTGTAGTTTTCAATTATGTTTGGAATAAATATTCATGTTTTAACCACGCTGTTGCTCCGCTATTTACTATCTCCTGCATTGACTTTGACCTACTCCAGCTTACAGCACAGCCGTTTGGGTGAAAAATCCCCTTGTTTCCCCAGCCCTGTGGTATACCCTACTGTTCCATTGTTGCCCAATGAGAAGCAAGGAGGCGGCACACACCCCCAGTGACGTCTGAGGAGGGAGCGTAAGCGGATCCAGACATTGGACCTTGCTGGATGATCTAACGTGAGTGAGGAAGAGAAGCGCCACCAACTTTGCGGCTGAAGGGACAGCGCTATTGCAAGAATCCAGCTCCTGAGGACTGGACACATCACGCTATGAGGGGTAAGCACATTGGGTGGATTGCCCTCTGTTACGCCTGTATACCCAGTAAAGGGATTTGACTATTTTTGGAGGGGTGGGGGGGTTGGGGTTGTACTGTTAGGGGGGACTTTGTAATTTTTTTTCATAAAAGAGCTGATTTCTTTAGGGCAATGCCCTACAAAAGGCCCTTTTAAGGCCTATTGGTAGTTTATTCTTAGATTAGGGGGTGTTTTTATTTTGGGGTGGCTTTTTTTTTAGGGGGAATTAGATTAGGAATAACTTTTTATTTTGAATAATGTAGTTAGTTTTTTTCTGTAATCTTTGCTTTTTTATTTTTGTAATATTAGCTTTTTTATTTTCATGTAGGGGGTGTTAGGTAAAGGGGGCTTAAGTATTGTATTAATACTTTGCATTGTGGGGGGTTGGTGGATTAGGGGTTAATAGTGTTAATAGGTTGTTTGCTATGTGGGGAGATGGGGGTTTAGGGTTTAATAGGTTAATTAGGTACTCTGGTTGTGGGGGATGGCGGTTTAGGGGTTAATAGGTTAATTAGCTACTTTGTGTTGTGGGGGATGGCGGATTAGGGGTTAATACATTCAGTAGCTAGTTTGCAATGTGGGTATTGGTGGATTAGGGGTTAATAGTCTAAATAGGTAGATTGCGTTGTGGGGGGATGGCGGTTTAGAGGTTAATACATTTTATTAGTAGTTGCGACGTGGGGATGGCGAATATAGGGCTTTTGTCATGTCATGTCTGAACCTCGCCAGATTATCCGATTTACGGAAGTATATGATTTGCCGGCGCTATATATTTATTTCACCTGATGTGCAAGGTAAACTTACGGGCAGCATGGTTTCAGCAGTTGGCGCTGAAATTTACACCGCATATGTAATCTTGCCCAAATTTTCAAAAGAAAGCAGTTCAACATCTCATCGGCCAATTAAAGGGACAGTAAAGTCATAATTAGACATTCATGATTTAGACAGAGCATAGAAATTTAAACAACATTCCAATTTACTTCTATTATTTCATTTGCTTCCTTCTCTTTTCATCCTTTGTTGAAAGGTTTATCTAGGAAAGCTCAGGAACAGCAAATAACCTAGGTTCTTGCTGCTGATTGGTGGCTGAATATATATATACTGATTGTCATTGGCTCACCCATGTGTTCAGTTAAAAACCAGTAGTGCATTGCTGCTCCTTCAACGAATTATACCAAGAGAATGAAGGGAATTTGATAATAGAAGTAAACTGGAAAGTCGTTTAAAATTGTATGTTCTACCAAAATCATGAAAGAAAATGTTTGGATTTCATGTCCCTTTAAGAATGTATATTTGCATCAAATGTTGTATATTTGAGTCATATATACAAATTAAATTATTTCCTATGTATTTTTAACTACAAAATTGCTTGTAATATAATATTATTTTGAACCAGTCCCACCATTAATGATCTGTCAACCATTAATGATCAGTAGTAGATCCAAGAAACATGGCTATAAATTGCAGACGTCAATATGATGCATACAAAAGACTTTGTGGGGGGATGTAAAGGAAATAAAACTATGGTATTCTAACCACATTTTATTGTTATAAGTTTTTACAATGTCATTTATCCCTGTATATTTAAGTATATGTTCTAAATAGTAAATTGCTCTCTGTGGCACAATGAAGTGTGTGAAGCTGAATAAAAGGCTATTGCATTTGTAATTTTAAAGAAAAATAGGTCTGGTTTGTGGAAATACACCTTTAACCCATTAACAAATTCACTCAATAGATTCATTCCCTTATCACAGAAAGGAGCATAGGCCAGTCACAAAGAAATACACATTTAATGATTGAATTAAAACTCTCATCAGGATAATCACAAATGTGGGCGATTTGACATCTCCTTTTGCTCTGTTGATGAATTTAATAAAGAAGTAATCAGAGATCATTAGAAAGCTTTTGTGCAGGGTGTAGATTGTTACTGGATTGCATTGTAAATGCATAGCTTTCAGCTTTGTGGTGTGTGCAGAGAGCACGTGGTTACTCCAACACACAAAAATACATAATATGTAACAACTGGGCTACATTATATTTTGTTTCAATGAAACCTATTTTAAAGACCATAATAGTCAAAAATATGATAAGTTCTATTTCATAAGAGCATGTAATTTTAAGACTTTTGACCCTACACTACTTTGTGTTTAGCACCCACAAAAGGGTTAAACACACAGTAGAAGTGCTGCTCAGGACCCGCAGAGCAGTTTGAGTCCCAAGCAGAATCCACTAGTCTCACAATGTGCTACTACCACTGCTGATTGGATCAGGAGCAGGTTCCACTAAGGACCAGCAGTACTCTGAGGGCCCCAGGCAACAATTCTACTATGTGTTTTAAACCCTTTATGGGGGTTAAACATACAGTAGTGTAAAACTGATAGTCTTAAAATTACACGCTTTAATGAATTAGAGCATGTAAGTTTTTTTTACTATTATGGCCCTAGTTTTTTTACTATTATGGGCAAGATTCCAAGTGTTGCACTAATAAATAATTTTGCTCCCCCGCAAACACCGCCAGAAGTAAACGTTTAACCCGTGCAGGTTAGCCTTAACGTGTTACAAGGTGAAAGTAAAATGTTTGCGTGCAAGCAAAAGCCGACGCACGCTAACTTGAGGACTTAGAATATCACGACTGCACTGACTTCTTCTCATAAACTTCAAAAGAGAGGGCAAACTGGAAAAAAATCTAAAACTTAAAGGTCTAGATTACAAGTGGAGCGCTAATTTATTATGCGCCGCAAACATGTCAATTTGCCTGTTTACAGGTGCGCAATAAATAACCAGCTATTACAAGTGATTGGTTATTGCTACTGTAAGCTTGTGATAGCAAATAGCACTTAAACAATTAATCAGAGGTTATATACACATATTAACACATAAATATATATGTATATATTCATATTTATATTTTCTGCCCATCACTGCACGACATTTGCTTGCGCTGGTATTAATAAGTTGAGTGCAAATATCGCTTTTGCAGAAGCATTTTTTTGCGCTCCACTTGCAACTAACCCAACAGGAGTTAAACCTACATTAACCCAAAGGAGGATATGAATATTTTACATAGAACATTTTCTATTTTTTTTTAATATACAGTATATATATATTTGTTGTAAAACATATATTACAATTTTGGTGCTATTTTAAATTTGTTTTTGTTTTGTTTTTTAACTTAAAGAAAATATACACATTAGTAGAAAAGTAAAACATTATTTTATTTAATGAATATGAAGACATGTACCAGTATTTTTTAACATTTTTAACACGTTTGGTAGCCCTGCTTTTGACAGCATATGTTATACAGGGAGTGCAGAATTATTAGGCAAATGAGTATTTTGACCACATCATCCTCTTTATGCATGTTGTCTTACTCCAAGCTGTATAGGCTCAAAAGCCTACTACCAATTAAGCATATTAGGTGATGTGCATCTCTGTAATGAGAAGGGGTGTGGTCTAATGACATCAACACCCTATATCAGGTGTGCATAATTATTAGGCAACTTCCTTTCCTTTGGCAAAATGGGTCAAAAGAAGGACTTGACAGGCTCAGAAAAGTCAAAAATAGTGAGATATCTTGCAGAGGGATGCAGCACTCTTAAAATTGCAAAGCTTCTGAAGCGTGATCATAGAACAATCAAGCGTTTCATTCAAAATAGTCAACAGGGTCGCAAGAAGCGTGTGGAAAAACCAAGCCGCAAAATAACTGCCCATGAACTGAGAAAAGTCAAGCGTGCAGCTGCCAAGATGCCACTTGCCACCAGTTTGGCCATATTTCAGAGCTGCAACATCACTGGAGTGCCCAAAAGCACAAGGTGTGCAATACTCAGAGACATGGCCAAGGTAAGAAAGGCTGAAAGACGACCACCACTGAACAAGACACACAAGCTGAAATGTCAAGACTGGGCCAAGAAATATCTCAAGACTGATTTTTCTAAGGTTTTATGGACTGATGAAATGAGAGTTAGTCTTGATGGGCCAGATGGATGGGCCCGTGGCTGGATTGGTAAAGGGCAGAGAGCTCCAGTCCGACTCAGACGCCAGCAAGGTGGAGGTGGAGTACTGGCTTGGGCTGGTATCATCAAAGATGAGCTTGTGGGGCCTTTTTGGGTTGAGGATGGAGTCAAGATCAACTCCCAGTCCTACTGCCAGTTTCTGGAAGACACCTTCTTCAAGCAGTGGTACAGGAAGAAATCTGCATCCTTCAAGAAAAACATGATTTTCATGCAGGACAATGCTCCATCACACGCGTCCAAGTACTCCACAGCGTGGCTGGCAAGAAAGGGTATAAAAGAAGAAAATCTAATGACATGGCCTCCTTGTTCACCTGATCTGAACCCCATTGAGAACCTGTGGTCCATCATCAAATGTGAGATTTACAAGGAGGGAAAACAGTACACCTCTCTGAACAGTGTCTGGGAGGCTGTGGTTGCTGCTGCACGCAATGTTGATGGTGAACAGATCAAAACACTGACAGAATCCATGGATGGCAGGCTTTTGAGTGTCCTTGCAAAGAAAGGTGGCTTTATTGGTCACTGATTTGTTTTTGTTTTGTTTTTGAATGTCAGAAATGTATATTTGTGAATGTTGAGATGTTATATTGGTTTCACTGGTAAAAATAAATAATTGAAATGGGTATATATTTGTTTTTTGTTAAGTTGCCTAATAATTATGCACAGTAATAGTCACCTGCACACACAGATATCCCCCTAAAATAGCTATAACTAAAAACAAACTAAAAACTACTTCCAAAACTATTCAGCTTTGATATTAATGAGTTTTTTGGGTTCATTGAGAACATGGTTGTTGTTCAATAATAAAATTAATCCTCAAAAATACAACTTGCCTAATAATTCTGCACTCCCTGTATACTCACAGAAATATTGAAAACTAATTATACCGTAAATAAAGAAGGGAACAGGAATGGACAACAAGGAGACTGATGGGAACAGTCCTCACCCTCTCCCCTGCAGAACAATCAACAACATTAGCTAATGTTCTTAAGTCATCCCTTTGAGAAATTTTTGTCACTTTCACTGCCTGTCTCTCCACCAATACCAATATTTCTGCTCAGGTTTTCATCATTACTTCCAATGCTTTCTACATCCCTATCACTATTTTCTTCATCATTCTCCTGATCAACTTCTCTCTGA
Source organism: Bombina bombina (assembly GCF_027579735.1). Classification (NCBI taxonomy): domain Eukaryota; kingdom Metazoa; phylum Chordata; class Amphibia; order Anura; family Bombinatoridae; genus Bombina; species Bombina bombina. The sequence goes on along the minus strand of NC_069499.1, from coordinate 178,543,303 downwards.
TCTTCCCACAATACATCATCTTCACTACCATCCAATGCATTTGACAGGCAACATTTTTTTTAATCCTTTTACGATTGAATCTGAAGATATCATTGCCCATGCAGAAATAACCCACTGACCCAGCAAAGCCACTGATGGTTTCTTAATTTTGCCACTTGGTGTGAGGGCATGATCTCCAGCCACAAGCCATTCAGAATACTGCTGCCGTAGATTATCTTTAAATGACTTGGAGTTGGGATGTCATACCCCCTGGTATTACAACCAGATCTGATTTCAAGGATGCAGTCTTACTTTTTACATCAGGTGTTAAATGTCCTTTAAAGGCATCCAATACCAGCATTGCTTTTTTTCCAAGAAGAGCACCAGGCCTACTCTTCCAAACAACTGATAGACAATCATTCATCAGCAACTTGCTCATCCATCCCTTTTCATGACATCTGACAATTAAGCCTCTTGAAAGACTTTCTTTCGGCATAGTTTTCCTTTTTAGGATCACATAAGGTGTCCGTTTATGACCATCAGCTGTAACAGCTAACATTGCTGTTATACATAATTTTTTATTTCCTGTGGTCCTCATAAGAATAGATTTTGCTCCTTTTTGATCCACAGTTGTTTTCCTTGGCATATCGAAGAAAACTGGAGTTTCGTCTGCATTTCCAATTTAGTTCAATGGATAGTTGTGCTTTTTTCTGAGCTCTATGACATACCGTTGGAATGCAAGTAGCTTTTCATTGTAGTCAACAGGTAGTCTTTGTGCAAGTGTTGTCCTGCGTCTTAGAGAGAGGCCATTTCTGAGCATAAATCTACAGCACCATCCAAGGCTTGCTTTAAATTCATGCCTGGGAATATTTAATTCACTGGCAATTTCTAATGCCTTCAATTGTAGGATTTTTCGGGTGACAGGCATTCCATTTTTTCTTTGCTCTTGAATGAAGGGCAGCACTACTCCATCAACTTCACAATGCCTGCTGTTCTTAGGCCCTCTAATGATTTCCTTGTAGAAGCAGAGATTTCTATTTTTTCTGCATCAGCTTCCATCTGCCTACATTTTTCTCATATACGTCATATTTATGGCAGCTTCATTATTGCTTGTTTGTTCAGTGCATTTTAAGACATTGATCTTAAAGTTTGAATCAAAACTTCGCCTTTTCCCATGGCTTGTCGAACTCTGAATCTCCACATAATCAGCCATATTGGTACCATATTTTATGTTAGCTCCTGTACAAAAAAAAAACAACCACATCCCCAACTCTCAGCCTCCTCACCCTCTTAGCCTCCTCTCCTTTACACCCCCCTCCTTACCCTCTTAGCTCTTCTCTCACACACAACCCCTCCTCACCCTCTCAGCTCCCCTCTCCTTCACACATAGACTATTCCTCACCCCCTCATCCCTCTCTCCTAATCATCTTTTCCTCAATCACAAACAGCTTCTCTCTCCTTACCCTCTCAGCCTTCCTCCTCACTCTCTCAGCCCCCTCTCCCTCATGCCCCCCTGACCCTTTCAGCCCCTTCTCCCTCATACACCCCCTCCCTCCCAAACAGTCTCTTCTTACACTTTCAGCCTCCTTTTCTAATCTTATTCTCACACACAGCCCCTCTCATCCTACCCCTCTCAGTCCTCCTATCTCCCTCACACACAGACCCCTCCTTAATCTCTTAGCCTCCCTCCGTGATAGATATCAGTCTCCTTACCCTCCCCCTCTCACATACACAGCCCCCTCATAACCCTCAAAGACTGCCTCCTATTAAAGGGACATTATACACTAGATTTTTCTTTGCATAAATGTTTTGTAGATGATCCATTTATGGTATAGCCCATCTGGGTGTGCTTTTGTAAAAATGTATAGTTTTGCTTATTTTTAAATACTGGTAACATTGTGTTGATTTTCAAACTCCTAACCAAGCCCCAAAGTTTTAGAGGTATTCTGATGTATACTGATTTCAGACTGTTTCTGTTTGTATAATGGGTCTTTTCATATGCAGAGGAGGGATGAGGGAAAAGGTTCTGCTATCAGCCCCTTTCAGTGGGTGTCCCAGGCAAATCTCATTAACGGTGTTAAATTAAAAGCTTATAAGTAAGTTTTTAAAAGGTTTTACACTGGATTTTTAGATCAGTATCTGTGCATATTAGGAATTCTTTATAGTAGTGTCTATTAAATTTAGTTTAATGAAAATTGGTGTATACTGCCCCTTTAACCCCCTCAGTCTCCTTCCCTCACACAGTGCCCACTTCTCACCCTATTAACAACCTCCCCACAGTCCTCCTCACCCTTTCAGCCCCCCTATCTCCTTCACACACAGACTCCTCCTTAATGTCTTAGCCAGCCTCCCTCCCTCCCTGACAGATATCAATCTCCTTTCCTTCTCCCCTCACACACACAAAGCCCCCTCACAACCTTCACAGGCTGCCCACTTCATACCCTATTACCGGTAACCACGGTACCTCCACTCAGCCCTCCTCACCCTCTCAGCACCCCTATCTCCCTCACACACAGACCCCTACTTAATGTCTTAGCCAGACTCCCTCCTTGACAGATATCAATCTCCTTACCCTCCCCCCTCACAAACACAAAGCCTCCTCATAACTAATAATAATAAAATAATAATTTATTGTTTTGTTTTTTTGCAACATCCCGATTGTAGGCCGCACCCCTAGTTTAAAGACTTACATTAGGGCAAAAAAGTGCAGCCTATACTTGGGACAATATAGGTATAGATACAGTATATATTTATATGCATGTGTATATATGTGTTTTTATTTTATATATGTATGTATGTAGATATATACACATATAAACATAAATACTCATGTATGCACATATATGTATGTATATATAAATGATAGCCCTTTCCATTCAAATACCTTGTCATATACTATATACCTTTGAACACATAACAATTTTTTTGAATATTTATATGAATATTTTTTATTAAATAGTGTAAATATGAATGTAACACTTTATTTTAATGTATTTATTCACGCTAACCTGATGAGCTCAAATTTAGTTTGCGATTGTGCAGTATTAAAACTAGAAAGGAGAATAATTCCATATTTAAATACAACCCCAATTCTGAAAAAGTTTTAATAACACTTATTAAGCATTTGGGCACTTTAGACACCAGTTGGTTAAGTTTAGCAAGCAGAATTTTCCCCCATTCATCCATTATGCATGTCTTCAGCTGCGCAACTGTACGGTGCCTTCATTCCTTATTTTTAACTTCATAATGTGCCACACATTCTCAATCAGAGACAGGTCAGGACTGCAGGCAGGCCATGCTAGCACCCGCATTCTCTGCTTACACAACCATGCTTGTAACTAATAATAATAAAATAATAATTTTTAGGTTTTTTTTGCAACATCCCGATTATAGGTCTCATCCCTAGTTTAAAGACTTACATTAGGGCAAAAAAGTGCAGCCTACAGAGAGTGCAGAATTATTAGGCAAATTAGTATTTTGACCACATCATCCTCTTTATGCATGTTGTCTTACTCCAAGCTGTAAAGGCTCGAAAGCCTACTACCAATTAAGCATATTAGGTGATGTGCATCTCTGTAATGAGAAGGGGTGTGGTCTAATGACATCAACACCCTATATCAGGTGTGCATAATTATTAGGCAACTTCCTTTCCTTTGGCAAAATGGGTCAAAAGAAGGACTTGACAGGCTCAGAAAAGTCAAAAATAGTGAGATATCTTGCAGAGGGATGCAGCACTCTTAAAATTGCAAAGCTTCTGAAGCGTGATCATCAAACAATCAAGCGTTTCATTCAAAATAGTCAACAGGGTTGCAAGAAGCGTGTGGAAAAACCATGGTGCAAAATAACTGCCCATGAACTGAGAAAAGTCAAGCGTGCAGCTGCCAAGATGCCACTTGCCACCAGTTTGGCCATATTTCAGAGCTGCAACATCACTGGAGTGCCCAAAAGCACAAGGTGTGCAATACTCAGAGACATGGCCAAGGTAAGAAAGGCTGAAAGACGACCACCACTGAACAAGACACACAAGCTGAAACGTCAAGACTGGGCCAAGAAATATCTCAAGACTGATTTTTCTAAGGTTTTATGGACTGATGAAATGAGAGTGAGTCTTGATGGGCCAGATGGATGGGCCCGTGGCTGGATTGGTAAAGGGCAGAGAGCTTCAGTCCGACTCAGACGCCAGCAAGGTGGAGGTGGAGTACTGGTTTGGGCTGGTATCATCAAAGATGAGCTTGTGGGGCCTTTTCGGGTTGAGGATGGAGTCAAGCTCAACTCCCAGTCCTACTGCCAGTTTCTGGAAGACACCTTCTTCAAGCAGTGGTACAGGAAGAAGTCTGCATCCTTCAAGAAAAACATGATTTTCATGCAGGACAATGCTCCATCACACGCGTCCAAGTACTCCACAGCGTGGCTGGCAAGAAAGGGTATAAAAGAAGAAAATCTAATGACATGGCCTCCTTGTTCACCTGATCTGAACCCCATTGAGAACCTGTGGTCCATCATCAAATGTGAGATTTACAAGGAGGGAAAACAGTACACCTCTCTGAACACTGTCTGGGAGGCTGTGGTTGCTGCTGCACGCAATGTTGATGGTGAACAGATCAAAACACTGACAGAATCCATGGATGGCAGGCTTTTGAGTGTCCTTGCAAAGAAAGGTGGCTATATTGGTCACTGATTTGTTTTTGTTTTGTTTTTGAATGTCAGAAATGTATATTTGTGAATGTTGAGATGTTATATTGGTTTCACTGGTAAAAATAAATAATTGAAATGGGTATATATTTGTTTTTTGTTAAGTTGCCTAATAATTATGCACAGTAATAGTCACCTGCACACAGATATCACTAAAATAGCTATAACTAAAAACAAACTAAAAACTACTTCCAAAACTATTCAGCTTTGATATTAATGAGTTTTTTGGGTTCATTGAGAACATGGTTGTTGTTCAATAATAAAATTAATCCTCAAAAATACAACTTGCCTAATAATTCTGCACTCCCTGTATACTCGGGACAATACAGTGTATATATATATATATATATATATATATATATATATATATACTGTATATATATTACTATATATAGGTATGGATACAGTATATATATGTATGCATGTGTATATATGTGTTTTTATTTTATATATGTATGTATATAGATATATACACAAATAAACATAAATACTCATATATGCACATATATGTATGTATATATAAATGATAGCCCTTTCCATTCAAATACCTTGTCATATACCATATACCTTTGAACACATATAACAATTTTTTAAATATTTATATGAATATTTTTTATTAGATAGTGTAAATATGAGTGTAACACTTTATTTTAATGTATTTATGCACGCTAACCTGATGAGCTCAAATTTAGTTTGCGCTTGTGCAGTATTAAAACTATAAAGGAGCATAATGCCATATTTAAATACAATCCCAATTCTGAAAAAGTTTTAATAACACTTATTAAGCATTTGGGCACTTTAGACACTAGTTGGTTAAGTTTAGCAAGAAGAATTTTCCCCCATTCATCCATTATGCATGTCTTCAGCTGCGCAACTGTACGGTGCCTTCATTGCCTTATTTTTCACTTCATAATGCCCACACATTCTCAATTGGAGACAGGTCAGGACTGCAGGCAAGCCATGCTAGCTCCCGCATTTTCTGTTTACACAATCATGCGCTTATAATCCGGGCAGAATGTGGTTTGGTGTTGTCCTGCTGGAAAATGCAGGGAAAAGAGGACATCTGGATGTCAGCATATGTTGCTCCAAAATGTATACATATCTTTCTGCATTAATGGTGCCCTCAAAGATGTGCAAGTTACCCATTCCAGGGACACTGACACCCCCCATAACATGACAGATGCTGGCTTTTGGACCTGACACTGATAACATATTTAATGGTCCTCTTTGGCCCAGGAGAACATGACGGCTGTTTTTTTCAAAAACTATTTTAATTGTTGACTCGTTGGACCACAAAACACGATTCCACAGTGCTACTTTTCATCCCAGATGAGATGGAGCCCAGAGAAGTCAGCAGCACTTCTGGACAGTGTTGATGTATGGCTCCTGCTTTGCACAGTAAAGCCTTAATTTCCATCTGTGGATGCAGCAGCGATGGTGTTGACTGACAAAGGTTTACCAAAGTATTCCCGATCACACACATTCAGAAGTGGTTTTCTGCCTTGCTCTTTACGCACCAAGATTTGACCATATTCCTTAAATCTTTTAATTATATTGTGCACTGTAGAAGGAGAAATGCCCATAATAATACCAATTTGTCTTTGGGGAATGTTGTCTGTTGGCAGATTGGCAAGTCTCGACCCATCCTTACTCTTGAAGGACTAGGCCTTTTTGGAGGCGCCTTATATACTATGATTACATGATTGCCTCACCTGTTTCACGTTACCTTCTTATTTCAACTTGTCACATTACTATTAGTCCTAAAGCCCCTGTCCCAACCTTTTAGGAACGAGATGCAGTCATCAGATTTTAAATTAGTGTATGTTTTAAAAAATACATTAAATTCACAAAATTAAACATCAAATAATGTGTTAATAATATGTTTTCAATATAGTACAGAGTGAATTTAATTTTTAAATGACTCTTTTTTTTTGTTTTTTGCATTTTACATACTGTCCCAACTTTCTCGGAATTGGGGTTGTACATACATACTACTCTTGGGTTGTGGGTTGACAAATAAAAAAATAGAATAAACCACAGATATCATGGATGTTCAAACTAATAACCTGGTTATCAAAAATTCACTCGTCTGGGGAGAAATTATAGTGTGGACTTCTAAGGGGTGGAACTCACTGAATTTTCTAAGAAACGGGGAAGAACCTGGAAGTCCCAAAGACTGATATTCAAAAGCTCGCTGCTCAGGGGAGAGGATCTAAGATATCTTTGGCTAGATTACAAGTGGAGCGCTAATTTATTGCATGCCAGTAAACTGCAAATTTGCCCATTTAGGGGTGCACGATAAATAACCAGCCATTACAAATTAGCAATCCCAGAAATTAACCAGAGATCAGATCTCCAGTTCATTTTATAAATGTTCCCCAATTGCCCACCAACTTAAGTGTGAGGTTCCTTAAAAAAATATAAAAATATGAGCATCTTTAATTTTTAAAATAATAACTGCACAAAGCAGTTTTTATAGGTTAAAGTTAAGGGATGTGAGGGTTTAGAAAAAAAAAGGCACTGAAAAGTGCCTTTACATTGCGGTCTATGGGGAATGTGTGTTCATTGTAAATATATATGTATTTGCTTATATACATATACATTTGTGTTAATTTGTGTATATACACATATAAACACATAAATATATATGTATATATTCATATACATATATATTTTACATTTGCTGCCCATCTCTGCACGACTTACCCCCTTCGCTGCACTAGTTCTCATGCCGTTTCTCATAGCACGAGAATGAGGCTCCCATTGCAGCCTATGGAAGCGCTCCACATGTAATCTAGCCCTTATTTTGATTGTAAGCCTTTTGCAGTTCAGTATGTAATTGACATGTTCTTTGCATATATAAAAAAATTATATTAATCCTTTATAGAATAAGTGCTAGGTTACAAGTGCGGTGCATTCGCCTCTTACGCTTCAATCCTTTGGGCGATCTCAGAGCCGTGGTAAACTTTTTTCTGAAAATAAAAAGTTGCAGTTTTTAGAGGTTAAAGTTAATGGATGTGGGGTGTTAGAAAAAAAACAGCACTGCGGTCTTGGAATGGCAATGTGTGTTCATTGTAAATATATAAGTATTTGCTTATATACATATATATTTGTGTTAATATGTGTATATACACATATAGGAATGAAAAAGAAAGTTTTGTACCGGCTGTGCATGCACCTCCCCTGCATTAATATATCACACAGAGATCCCAACAAACCCCCACATCTTCGGGTGCAGATGAAAATGGAAAAAGAAGGCAATACCTCAATCCTCAAAGCACCTGAAGCTATGCTCAATCCCCTTGTGACGGTAAGTGAGCTGGATTCCTCTGCCTTCCTGCGCCAGGTGCTTTCGGACTTCGGCGTCCTCACCTCTCGTGGCATCTACTTTTGGCATATCCCTCCGCTCTCACTAGTCTTCAGCCTGTGACATCATCTGGGAAAATGGGGTAGGTGGATGTCTAAAAAGGAAAACAATCACATCAGCAGCAATAAAGCTGACGGTAACCTGGTCAAGCTGGTAACATAGATAGGCAAAAAAGGAATGAGTCCAGTTCCGTAAAATCATCAAAATTTATTGGACACTTTTAAAAGGATCCAAATGGATGACACAACACATCACAAAATTCAGAGAAGCGTTTACCAAATGGCTTACGCGTTTCGGCACTTAGCCGTAATCATAGCCTAACTGGTTACATTTTAACACACTATTTGAACTAACAGCTCAATGTTAATAGGTTAAAAACAAAACACACCTCTCTGAATTACACCTGTTTGAATAATTAGTTCATTAGACCTCTCTGTGCCTGAAACTGCAGCGTACAATATTTTTTTGAATGGAATACAATGTACAAATTTTAAAGATACAAAGTTAAGAAAAATATATAATCAATATTAGGGCAAAATACAAACCAAACACTGCTGTAAAACAGATAGGGCAAAATACAATTCTTTAGATGCATACATCATACATATAATAGAAATACATAAATGCCATGACTCCAAGTAAAGTTTAATGGACATTCACAATCAGCATGAACTTATGATAGAGAAAGCATATATATAGTGTAGGGATGGCTATATAAAAACAAACTGTAATTGTAATAATAATAACAATCCCAACAAACTAGTAAAGTATAGTACAATCCTACAATATACTATTCCCAGAAATTAATGATGTCATAAGGGGAATTTTAGTCCTAGAGGTATCCTGGTTTTCCATTTCAGAATCCAAAATACCTCCCTTTTGACCAACAATTTGTCCAGGTCACCCCCCCACCCTTTTCGGTCTCTGAACTTTTTCTATAATACACCATTTAAAGGTGTCCAATTTGCTATTGTTTTTCAAAGCAAAATGTTGAACCAAAGGGGTGGATGACCTGCCTAGAGGTGAGACCCACATATTGGACCTACTATTGATCACGAATGATAAAGTAAACAACATAAGTGGCAGTACAATTAAGACAAGTCTTAATAGGAAATTACTCTCCAGTCACACTGGAACAAAGTACGTTAGTGCAAATGACATGATCACAAGGTTTACATTTCCTGCCACATTTGTACATCCCAGTGCAAGTAAGCCATGAACTCCTTGGTTTATCAATCTTGGGTTCCCTCAACTCTGCTGGTGATAATAGGGAACCCAGAGTTCAACATTTTATATATAAGCACCTCAGTCCCCTCTTGACCATGGTAGTGAGATTGTCCTCTGCTGCCAGGAGCTGGAAGTGTTTGCGCAACATCTTGCCTATCTCTGGGCATTAGGCACTATACCCAGTAGTGAATGTTACCCCATCAAACCTAGACTTTCCACCCCTGACACCAGAGTCTGTCAAATAGTGCTCCCTAGGTGTACCTTCTAAAGCCTTTCTAGCTCTCTTGATGTCATGTACCTTATTCTTCCTCTCCAGAAGTCTGTGCTCCAACAAATTAGCCTCTTTCTTATAGTCATCCCATAAAGTACAGTTCCGCTGTAGGCATGTGAACTGACCCTTGGCAACAGTGAAAGGTGTATGTCTTGGATGGCAACTATTCCCATGCAAAAGGGAGTTTCCAGATATGGGCTTACAATATACTTTGGTTGTGACCCCAGCAAAATCAGATCCCATCAGAGTTAGATCTAAAAAGTTATTATGGACTATGTACATTGATGAGGCCTTGCAACAGCTTGGCAATAGGGATGACTACATGGTTTTGGATAGGGACCCCACTGGTTTGTTTAGAACTCAACTATGTCAGATTTTGGACGATGGTGAAGAAGGGGGATTCATGGATAAAGATACAGTGGAGTATTTTGAAGTTTTGCATCCTAGGGTCCCCCTTTTTCATCATCTTCCAAAGGTTCATAAATCTGTCACTAATGTCAAGGGCAGACCTATTGTTAGTGGGGTAAATTCCTTACTAGAAAGACTCTCCCAGTGGCTTGATTCAATTCTCCAGCCCTTGGTTGTGACCCTACCATCCTATATCAGGGATACAAAACAATTTTTGAATTCTTTGCTGTATTTTGAGTGGAGTCAGGGGAACCAATGCTTGACCGTAGATGTGGTTTCCCTGTACGCCACTATCCCGCATGACAAAGGTATTCAAGCACTTTGTTTCTTTTTGAACAATTTTACTGACTAAACCCAAGAGTTTCAGAGTTTAGTGATCAGAGTGGCTATTTTTCTATTGACACATAACTTTTTTCTATCTCCAGAGGCATGGGATGGCTATGGGGGCGAGATTTGCCCCCTCTTACGCCAACCTTTTTTTAGGTTGGTGGGAGTTTACCCATGTCTTTGGAGATATAAACCCATACAAGACCAGCATCAAATTAAATAGGAGATTCGTTGATGATCTCCTATTTGTTTGGCAGGGTTCTGCGAAAGATATAGGAAATTTTGTTGACTGGCTCAATGAAATCGATGTGGGCTTTAAATTTACATTTGAGACTAATCCCTCCCATAAAAACTATTTGGATCTAACTCTGGTGGGATCTGATTTTGGTGGGGTCACAACCAAAGAATATTGTAAGCCCATATCTGGCAACTCCCTTTTGCATGGGAATAGTTGCCATCCGAGACATACACCTTTCGCTGTTGCCAAGGGTCAGTTCACACGCCTACCAAAGAACTGTACTTTATGGGTTGACTATTAGAAAGGAGCTGATTTGTTGGAGCTCAGACTTCTGGAGAGGAGGAATAAGGTACATGACATCAAGAGAGCTAGGAAGGCTGTAGAAGGTACACCTAGTGAGCACTATTTGACAGACTCTGGTGCCAGGGGTGGAAAGTCTAGGTTTGAGGGGGTAACATTCATTACTGGGCATAGTGCCCAATACCCAGAGATATGCAAGATATTGTGCAAACACTTCCCACTCTTGGCAGCAGCGGACAATCTTACTACCATGGTCAAGAGGGGACTGAGGTGCTTATATAAAAAATGTCAAACTCTGGGTTCCCTATTATCACCAACAGAGTTGAGGGAACCCAAGATTGTACAAACATGGAAGGAAATGTAAACCTTGCGATCATGTCATTTGCACTAACATATTTTGCTCCAGTGTGACTGGAGAGTCATTTCCTATTGAGACTTGTCTTAATTGTACTGCCACTTATGTTATTTACTTTATCATTTGTGATCAATGTAAGGTCCAATACGTGGGTCTCACCTCTAGGGATATGAAATCACGTATTCAAGAACACATGTCTGCTATTTCAATTGGCAGGTCATCCACCCCTTTGGTTCAACATTTTGCTTTGAAACACAATAGCAAATTGAACACCTTTAAATGGTGTATTATAAAAAAAGTTCAGAGACCGAAAAGGGTGGGGGGGGGGGTGACCTGGACAAATTGTTGGCCAAAAGGGAGGTATTTTGGATTCTGAAATGGAAAACCAGGATACCTCTAGGACTAAATTCACACTATGACATCATTAATTTCTGGGAATAGTATATTGTAGGATTGTACTATACTGTAATAGTTTGTTGGGATTGTTAATATTATTACAATTACAGTTTGTTTTTATATAGCCGTCCCTACACTATATATATGCTTTCTCTATCATAAGTTCATGCTGATTGTGAATGTCCATTAAACTTTACCTGGAGTCATGGTATTTATGTATTTCTATTATATGTATGATGTATGCCTCTAAAAATTTCTATTTTGCCCTATCTGTTTAACAGCAGTGTTTGGTTTGTATTTTGAGCTAATATTGATTATATATTTTTCTTAACCTTGTATCTTTAAAATTTGTACATTGCATTCCATTCAAATAAATAGTGTACGCTGCAGTTTCAAGCACAGAGAGGTCTAAATAACTAATTATCTAACTGGTGTAACTCAGAGAGGTGTGTTTTGTTTTTAACCTATTAACATTGAGCTGTTTAAATAGTGTGTTAGAATGTAACCAGTTAGGCTATGATTACGGCTAAGTGCCGAAACGCGCAAGCCATTTGGTGAACGCTTCTGTGAATTTTGTGATGCTGTTGTTTCATCCATTTGAATCCTTTTAAAGTTGTCGAATAAATTTTGATGATTTTACGGAACCGGACTCATTCTTTTTTTGCCTATATACACAAATAGACACAGAAATATATATGTATAAATTTATAAACATATATATTTTACATTTGCTGCCCATCGCTGCGCGACTTACCCCCTTTGCTGCGCTAGTTCTCATGCCGTTTCTTACGGCACTAGAATGAGGCTACCATTGGAGCCTATGAAAATGTAAAAAAAAAAAAAAACGTGTAATCTAGCCCTTATTTTGAATGTAGGCCTTTTTCAGTTCAGTATGTAATTTCCATGTTCATTGCATATATAAAAAATTATATTAATCCTTTACAGAATAAGTGCGGCGCATTCGCCTCTTACGCTTCAATCCTTTGGGCGATTTCAGAGAAATTTTTCTGAAAATAAATTGCACAAAACACAACAAAAATACATTACAAAGTTTACTTACACCCATAAATAAACTATTAACCCCTATTAAACCACCACATCGCAAAGTACCTAAACTGTTAACCCCTAAACTGCCATCCCCCCCACATCACAAACACTAAATAAAAATATTAACCCCTAAAGCCCATCACAAAGTACCTAAATAAACTGTTAACCCCTAAACCGCCATTCCCCCACATCGCAAACACTAAATAATACTATAAACCACTAAAACTCCATCCCTCCAAATCGCAGTTATAAACTAACATCTAAATCTCCTAACCTAACACCCCTAACTTAACCCAAATTAAAATACAGCTAAATTAACTAAAAAAATCCTAACTACCTTCAAAAAAACTTACCTGTAAAATTAAATAAAAATCTAATCTTACACAAAAAAACTAACGTTACAAAAAAGAAACTAACATTACAAACAAAACAACAACTCTATCATTGTTGAAAAAAAAATAATAAAAAAAAACGCTAACATTACAGAAAATAAAAAAATAAATTACCAAAAATATATTTTTTTTAATCCTATTCTAATACCCCTTAAAAAAACAACCCCCCCAAAAAAACTATTCTAAAAATTAAGTTCCAATAGCTCTTAAAAGGGGCTTTTGTAGGGCATTACCCTAAAGCGATCAGCTATTTTGTTGCAAAAAAAACACTAACCCCTCTAACATTACAAACCCCCCCACAAATTTTGTAGGGCATTGCCCTAAAGCGATCAGCTCTTTTATTGCAAAAAAAAACACTTAACCCTCTAACATTATAACACCCCACCCCCCAAAATAAAAATAAAAACCTAACTAAAATGACCCAAATTACCTATTGCCCTGAAAAGGGCATTTGAATGGGCATTGTCCTTAAAAGGCCATTTAGCTCATTTTCTGTCCAAAAAAATAAAATCCCTAATCTACAAAAAAAACGCCCAAACCCCCCCACCAAAAAACCTAACACTAACCCCATAAATGTACCGATGATGATGATGGCAGCGCTTCATCTTCTTTATCCAGGTGGAGGTCCATCTACATCCAGGCTGCGGTCCATCTTCTTCATCACAGAGCTCCTCTTCCTGCTGTCTCCAGCCGCACACTGAATAGTGAATGCGAGGTGCACCTTTTATAAAGGCGTACTCTTGCATTCTTATTGGCTGATTTGAATCTTCAAATTAAAATCAGCCAAAATATTGAAAGGAAAAAGCTTTCATTTTATTGGCTGATTTGAATTTGAAGATTCAAATTAGCCAATTGGAATGCAAGGGTACCCTTATAAAAAAGGGTTACCTTGCATTAACTATTCAGTGTACTGCAGGAGACCGCATGAAGAGGAGCACCATGTTGAAGATCGCAAGAGGACTGACATTGACGCCGTCATCACCGGGATATAGAAGATAGACCGCCACCTGGATGAAGATGGACCTCCGCTTGAATGAAAATGGACCTCCGCTTGAATGAAGAAGATGGAGCGCTGCCATCATCATCATCGGTAAGTACATTTATGGGGTTAGTGCTAGGTTTTTTTGGGGGTGTTTTTTTTTTTTTTTTTTTTTTTATACTTTAGGGATTTTATTTTTTGAGCAGCAAAAGAGCTGAATGTCCATCTAAATGCCCTTTTCAGGGCAATGGGTAATTTAGTTTTTTTTTTTATTTTGGGTGGGTGGGGGTGTTATAATGTTAGAGTTTTTTTTTTTTTTTGCAACAACAGAGCTGATGCCCTACAAAAGGCCCTTTTAAGGGCTGTAAGTAGTTTATTTTTAGAATAGGGTTTTTAATTTTGGGGTTGTTGTTTTTTTAAGGGGTATTAGAATAGTATTTTTTTGGCAATTTCCTTTTTTTCTGTAATGTTAGTGTTTTGTTTTATTTTTTGTAATGGTAGTTCTTTTTGTAATGGTAGTTTTTTTGTGTGTAATAGGTTTTTTTTAAAATTTTCTGTAATGTTTTTTGTGTAATGGTAGGCTTTTTTTTTTTTTTAAAGTAAGATTATGTTTTTATTTAATTTTACAGGTAAGTTTTTGTTTTTTTAAGGTAGTTAAGATTTTTTTTAGTACATTTAGAGGTATTTTAATTTGGGTTAAGTTAGTGGGTGTTTGGTTAGGTGGTTTAGATGTTAGTTTATAAGCTTGCGTTGTGGGGATGGCAGTTTAAGGGTAATAGTTTTATTTAGGTACTTTGCGATGTGGGGGGATGGTGGTTTAGAGGTAATTAGTTTTATTTAGTGTTTGCAATGTGAGGGAATGTAAGTTTAGGGGTTAATAGTTTTATTAATAGTTTATTAATAGTTTTATTTAGGTACTTTGCAATGTAGGGGATGGCGGTTTAGGGTTTAATAGTTTTAATTAGTGTTTGTGATGTGAGGGGATGGGGGATTAGGGGTTATTCGCTAGGGGCTTATAGTAGGGTGTTAGGTTTTTTTCCCCATTGATTTCTATAGGGAATGCGAAAATGCAAGGTCATTTGCGCGAGTAGGATGATAGGGTTTTTTTCAACTTTTGTGGGTACACATGCACTTAGGATTTTTACTTTTAATACTATCAGAACCCAAGAAGCGCAAAGCGCCTAACGCTAGTAATGTGTTCGCTAGCGTGAAAATATATATACTGCGGCACCCTTTTGTGAAACTAATATCTTGCTGGAACACTAAAGCTTGAAAATTGTGCAATTCATACAATTTGTACCCAGCCCTTACCTTTGGGTGAGTTGCAAGTTGCAAGTAATTATCTATTATAAACAATGGAACAACAGCTGTCCAATAAGGTAACAGAACAAACAAAAAGAAAAAAAAACACTAGAAAACAGTCCACAATAACAGACACAAAACCCCCCCAAAAAACAACAATTTGTCAACAGTTAAAGGGGCAGTGTACTGTAAAATTGTCAACCCACTTATTATGTTTCCAATAATCCATTGTACCTGCTAAAGTGTATTAAATTGTTTACAAATAGCCTCCCAGTGGGGTTGTTGAGAAAGAGAGAGATCTGTCTTGCCTGAGTACACTGCCCCTTTTCATCTCTGATTTGAAAAAATGAGACACAACTGTGAGACTAGATACTTCCAGTGGCAGTTCTATTTTGGGGGGGGAGGGGCTAATTGGGTTGTCTAACAAAGGTGGTGAAAATACAGCACACATAATTTATAGAGCCATTTGCAACTCAATGGGGCTGCCACATGTGGGTTTGGAGGTGCATAGCACCCCTCAACACCCTTATAGAACCGACATTAGATACTTACAGGGGCAACAGAGACTTTGTGAACTTTGTATACTAGTCGTAAGTCTAGGTGAAAAATACCAAACATGCCTTTAGAATGAACTGGTAACCAACAGCTAGCCCTTTGATCCCACCTTTGCAATCCCTGAGACACATTTTGTTCCATCCAGACATGACTGTTAGGCAAGATACTTTACAGTAGGTGAAAAAATGTTTGTTCTCGACTACTTCAGCATAACAATACAGAAATGTGAATATTTTAAAATGTTACATTTTAATATTGAATCAGACAAGGTGCAGAATAAGCATAAGGGTAATTGTTGCTGTACAAAGTCTAGATTCAATGTTTGGTAATCCTATCTAGATTTCATCCCCATAAGATCCCTGAAAAGTGCTCATCTTCTGGGTGTAATTTTACTGGAAGGGATCTAGGTCTGCTGTTGAGTATTAGAAGCTTCTTCTACATGTTTATTTTAATATAAAGTGATTATTACACTAGTATTGGAGCTTAGTTACTTCTATTATTTTTTTTGTCAGATCTTACAAATACAAGCTGGTAATTTATCATTATTAAGGCATGTTAACTTTTTAATACTTACTGTGCTAATAATTTGCTATTAATTCTATGACCTCTGGTGATGATAGTTTTTTCATGATCTAGATGTTGTATGTAGAGTTTGGCTAACAGTCAGCTGTATTTTCATCTGTTTCAACAGCACTTTAAAGCATTTTTCTGAGAAGTGACCCCCCTTGTCTTCTTGTATTTTAACTTATAAGATGTTTGCCACTTTTTTAGACTAATGCTGTTCTTCTTCAGGTGTAGATTCTGCATTAGTTTATGTCACCAAGTCACACTCTTTTTTCCTCTGAAAACAACCACCTTACTGAAATAATAAAGAATCCAATGTAGGACATTTTTCTTATGTACATTTATATGCTTATCTCTGCTGTTTCCTGCTCTCAGAGGCATGAATAGGATAGAGAATATGTTATTTCCAGTGCATAAAAGCATAAAGAATAACAAGTTATTATTTACACTAACTGATACAGACGGCAATCTTGTATACTTAAGGCTAGATTACAAGTTGAGCAAAATCAATAGCTCAGGGTGAGTCATCTTTTGCATAAACTCACACAATGAATAACAAACAATCTTGTGGATGGTTAACAGTTTTAACCAGAGCATCTTAAGGTGGACAAAGTAAACCATAATCACTTGCTAGTTTGTATAACAAAGCACATGAAAACACATAAAATAAGGAGTTTAAGTTATATTTAAACAAAGGCTTATTAATAAAAAAATGGCTTGTATTATTGAGTTACATGAGCAAGAGACAATAGCAGATCACTCTAGTATTATAAGAGGACCTCAAATCCCTATCCTCAAAAGAAGACATCGGAGCTGTCATGTTTTGAAGTGCAACATTTATTTGATGATCTGAAAAAAAAGATATAATTCAAATTAACCACAAAGTACGAAAGCTGAAAGACACTCGGGAAACCATGCTAACTAACTTGCAGGAAACATTACAGGCCACACAAGCACATGACAAAGCCATACACTTATTACTGAATAAACTAGAAGATTTAGATAACAGAAATAGAAAAACAACCTTTGCATAAGAGGAGTTCCAGGGTCAATATCCATTACAGCATTACCGGGATACCTTCAGGACCTTTTCCGCACTCTTAAAAGCACCCCTGGAGTGGCGGACATAGTAATGGCAAGAGCACATATGGCCCTTAGACCCAAACCAGCAGCAAAAGCATCTCCATGAGATGTGATCATAAAATTCCTGAACTTTAAGGACAAAAAGGATGTGCTTCAAGCTGCCAGTAATAAGCAACGAATAACACATGCAGGAGTTACATCGCAAATCTTCTCTGACCTATGCCCCGCTACATTACAAAAGCGAAGGGAACTCTTGTTCATCACAGCAGTTTTAAGAGCTAACAAGATGCCATACAGATGTTTTTTTTTGGTCAGCATCGTTTCAATATAGATTGACGAGCCAGTGATATACAGAAACTCAAATGATCTGCCAGTGTTCTGTGAGCAGCTGGGAGTAAACATCCCACCCCCTACTAATTCCACTACAAATAGACAGTCATCCAAAGATTCCTCCTCCAAGGAAGATACATCTTCTCATGATAAAAACAAGTTCAAATGGACCTTATCTACTTCGATATAGGACACTTTCATCTACCACCTCCTCTAGACGCGATAAGTATACTATACTTAAACTGTTCATCTATCGCTAACGAGCAGTTTTTGTTAATGCTCACTGTTTCAGTAACGATAATGTTATCACTGTGTTCATCATCAACCATAGTCAGGACTCCTAAATATTGTCACTAGTTGAATAGTATACTTCCCACTCGCTAATATTGCTAATGTACTACAAATTTGATTGCCGCCCTTAGACACTACACTTTTATTACCTTTAAACAATGAAGATACTATCCTCAATTTAATTAAATCAGATTTAGTTAGTGAATAATCAACACATATACTGATGTTTACTAATCTAAATTTACAGATTTAGTTCTAAAATAGCACCTGTCACTAATATTACCCTCTAAAGCAGGAGGCACTTAGCTACATAGTTGTGAATGCTTTCCAGCACGTATAGAGATCATCTAAAAGAGGGTATTTATACCTAACTGAACATCCTCCTACAATAAAAACAATCCCCAGCAGATCTCCCCTTTCTCCCCCCTACCTTATTAATCTTGCCCTCTAATTTAATCTTTGCTTTCTCTTCACTACCCTTCTCCTCTACCTCTCCTCCACCTATCCTTATTCCTAGTTAATTTCTATTTCCTTCCCCTTCATAACGGCTACCAATAGGTCAACATGCCAACTCTACGTGAAGGATCTTAATGTGCGTAAAGTATTACACTCATATATACATATTATCTGATAAAAATTATTCACATAAATATAAAAAAATATTTTAAGAGGGGCTAAAAGGTATATGATATATGATAAACTGTTTGACTGGAAAGGGCTATTGTGTATATATATATATATATATATATATATATATTATTTAAATTTAATCTATCACCAGCTAGTGAGGATATGGGTGGCTAGGGACAGGGCACCACTTGTATATTTAATTGTGGTGGTCCTGGCGCAGGAAGTTTAAATAATTAAATTGATCAAAGAGAGCACTAACAGTAAACCTAATCCTGCAACCCACTATTAAGCCAATCAAATACAAAAGTACAGACACAGTCCCTTTAAGAACAAATCAGCGTATACATCAAACTCATATTGAGAACATTCAAATTAATATTTATTAGGGCAATAAAAATTAAACAAATTCAACTGAGCCTATATCAGAGATCCCTGAATGAATGTTACCGGTATAAATGTTGCAACTTAAAATATATCATAGCCATGGAATGTGGCGCAACGTAATCATCAATCTGTTAAAGTTCCACCTTGAATAGTGAACAATGTTTCCACAACATGTTGTAGTTCATATAAGTGTAACAAAACAGGGCTAAGTAAGCTTCTCTTCTTAGTGACAGGGAATTCACAGTATAAATCACTGCAGCATGTAAACAGACCAGCGGTCTTCCTACAGACCAAGCTCACCGGACCACCAGATCTTCCGCAGGGACTCACCAGCTCTGACTTGGTATATGTTAATATGCAGGTCTTCGTACCCCTTATGCCAGGACCGGCTTTTTCCAAAACACACTAACTCTGTGTGTCGGCCTCTAATTCGTGATGTCACTGTCTGGGTGTTGCTGTTGCTTTTTTCCAAGACTGGTGTCCCATAATCAGGAAAAACATGATGCAAATTCGTGCTGTATGAATATTGGTACAAATACTATTATTCACACACAGGGGGATATTTATCAAGCTGTCAACTATGTTGCATTCTCCGGCATCAATATGCTCGCCTAACATCGCCAAACATTGTGGCCGTGGATCTCAATATGATCTCCATATTTATAAAAAAAGTCGTCAAAAACGGGTGATGAGCATCGGACTGTTGTTAACTAACAGTCATCAATGACGCTGCTATTCGTGTTTTTCCCAACTTTATTTACATCATTTCACTAAACGCCACCATTATACTAAAATGTTTAACTCCTATTCCGCCACTGCCGCAACCTAAATAAAGTTATTAATCCCTATCCTGCCGCTCCCCAACATTGCTTGCAACCTAAATAAAGTTATTAACCCCTATCCCGCAGCTCCCTGACATCACCGTAACCTTAATAAACGTATGAACCCCTAAACATCTGTCCTCCCACATCACCACCACTTAGTAAACCTATTAACCCCTAAACCGTCAGCCCCCCACATCGCAAAAAACTAAATTAAGCTAGTAACCGCTAAACCTAACAACCCCTTAACTTTAAATTAAAATTACAAGATCCCTATCTTAATATAAATTAAAACTTACCTGTAGAATTAAAATAAACTATTTTTAAACTATTAATTAACCTACCCTAACTATTATACTACAATTAAATTAAACTAAATTACATATTAAAAAAACCTAACCCTACTAAAATTATTTAAATATACTATTAAACATTATTAAAAGTACTACATTACAAAAAAACACTAAGTTACGAAAACAAACAAACACGAAATTACGAAAACAAACAAACCAAATTATCAAAAATAAAAAAATTACACCTAATCTAATAGCCCTATCAAAATAAAAAAAGCCCCCCCCCACTAAAAAAAACCCCTAGCCTACAATAAACTACCAATGGCCCTTAAAAGAGCCTTTTGTGGGGCATTGCCCCAAAGATATAAGCTCTTTTACCTGTAAAAAAAATACAAACTCCCTCCCCAACAGTAAAACCCACCACCCAACCAACCCCCCAAATAAAAAAACTATCTAAAATAACCTAAACTACCCATTGCCCTGAAAAGGGCATTTGTATGGGCATTGCCCTTAAAAGGGCATTTATCTCTTTTACTGCCCAGACCCTAATCTAAAAATAAAACCCACCCAAAAAAACCTAACACTAACCCCCGATGATCCACTTACAAATCTTGAAGTCCCGCTTGAAGGATCCATCCGGCGAAGTCATCATCCATGTGGCAAGAAGTCTTCATCCAGACGGCATCTTCTATCTTCATCCAGGCGGCGAAGTCTTCATCCAGACGGCATCTTCTATCTTCATCCTTCCGGTGCAGAGCGGGTCCATCCTGAAGACATCCGGCGCGGAGCATCCTCTTCATACGGTTGCCGCCTACACTGGAAATTGAATGCAAGTGACGCAATCCAAGATGACGTCCCTTGCATTCCTATTCGATCAGCCAATAATAATTAGATCTGCTAAAATCCTATTGGCTGTTCCAATCAGCCAATAGGATTGAGCTCTCATCCTTTTGGCTGTTCCAATCAGCCAATAGGATTGAGCTCTCATCCTATTGGATGTTCTAAACAGCCAATAGGATTGAGCTCTCATTCTATTGGGTGATTGGAACAGCCAATAGGATGAGAACTCAATCCTATTGGCTGATTGGAACAGTCAATAGGATTTTAGCATCTCTAATTCCTATTGGCTGATAGAAATCTTTCAGCCAACAGGAATGCAAGGGATGCCATCTTGGATTGCATCACTTGCATTCAAGTTCCAGTGTACGGCGGCAACCGTATTAAAGGGACAGTCTAGTCAAAATTAAACTTTCATGATTCAGATAGGGCGTGCAAGTTTAAACAACTTTCCAATTGACTTTTATCATTAAATTTGCTTTCTTACCTTGCTGGTATTTTTGAAAAGCTAAACCTAGGTCGGCTCAAACTGATTTCTAAACAGTTGAAAACCGCCTCCTAGCTCAGAGCATTTTGAAAGTTTTTCACAGTTAGACAGTACTAGTTCACGTGTGTCATATAAATAACATTGTGCTCACTCCCGTGGAGTTATTTAGGAGTCTGCACTGATTGGCTAAACTGTATGTCTGTCAAAAACACTGAGATAAGGGGGCAGTCTGCAGAGGCTTAGATACAAGTTAATCAAAGAGGTAAACCATATATTAATATAACAGTGCTGATTATGCAAAACTGGGGGATGGGTAATAAAGGGATTATCTATCTTTTTAAACAATAAAATCTGGTGTAGACTGTCCCTTTAAGAGAATGCTCCGAGACTGATGTCTTCAGGATGGACCCGCTCCGCGCCGGATGGATGAAGATATAAGATGCCGTCTGAATAAAAACTTTGCCGGCTGGATGAAGATAGAAGATGCCATCTGGATGAAGACTTCTTGCCACATGGATGATGACTTTGCCGGATGGATCCTTCAAGCGGGACTTCAAGAACTGTAAGTGGATAGTCGGGAGTTAGTGTTAGGCTTTTTTAAGGTTTTTTTTGGGTGGGTTTTATTTTTAGATTAGGGTCTGGCAGTAAAATAGCTAAATGCCCTTTTAAGGGCAATGTCCATACAAATGCCCTTTTCAGGGCAATGGGTAGCTTAGGTTATTTTAGATAGTTTTTATATTTGGGGGGTTGGTTGGGTGGTGGGTTTTACTGTTGAGGGGGTGTTTGTATTTTTTTTACAGGTAAAAGAGCTGATGGGCAATGCCCCACAAAAGACCCTTTTAAGGGCCATTGGTAGTTTATTGTAGGCTAGGGTTTTTTTATTTGGGGGGCTTTTTTTAATTTTATAGGGCTATTAGATTAGGAGTAAAAACAAATATTTTTGATAATTTGTTATTTCCCCCCCGTAATTTAGTGTTTGTTTATTTTGTAACTTAGTGGTTTTTTTTTTTTGTAATGTAGTACTTTTAATAATGTTTAATAGTATATTTAAATAATTTTAGTAGGGTTAGGTTTTTTTAATATGTAATTTAGTTTATTTAATTGGTAGTTTAATTTAATTGTAGTATAATAGTTAGGGTAGGTTAATTAATAGTTTAAAAATAGTTTATTTTTATTCTACAGGTAAGGTTTAATTTATATTAAGATAGGGATCTTGTAATTTTAATTTAAAGTTAGGGGGTTGTTAGGTTTAGGGGTTACTAGCTTAATTTAGATTTTTGTGATATTGGGGGGCTGACGGTTTAGGGGTTAATAGGTTTAGTTAATGGTGGTGATGTGGGAGGTCAGAGGTTTAGGGGTTAATTAGTTTATTTAGTGGCGGCGGTGTCGGGGAGCAGCCGAATAGGGATTCATACATTTTATTTAGGTGTCAGCGATGTCAAGGGCGGCAGATTAGGGGTGTTTAGACTCAAGGTTTATGTTATGGCGTTAGGTGTAAATGTCACTTGCTTTCTACCATAGAAATCAATGGGATATGTTTCATTCCCTGGCAGCATCGAACATATTCTTTCGGTGCTTTCAGACTCCCATTGATTTCTATGGCATCCGCGGCCTCAAGGGTGGCGGATTGAAAACCAGGTACGCTGTGTCGAAAAAGACGCGAGCATACCTGTTAACTATTTGATAAATGGCAAAAAGTGTCAAATAGAGCTGAATGTGTATTCGGGAATATCTGTAATGACGTAAGCATCGATCTGCGTCCGATTGAGATCGCTGGTTCGTATGTTATGTCACAAATTTCAACATTTGCCGGTCTTGAGGCTTTGATAACTAGGTCGGATCAATCTCGCAACAATTACGACACAGAATTCCAGCGTATTTGCGGTTGACAGCTTGATAAATATCCCCCACAGAGTCTAATTTACTCCTATTTACTCCTATTATCATTTTTTCTTTGTTCTCTTGGCATTTTTATTTGAAAAAGCAAGAATGTAAGTTTAGGAGCCGGCCCATTTTTGGTTCAGAACCTGGGTAGCACTTGCTAATTCATGGCTACATTTAGATTTTTTTAAAAATTGATAATAGGAGTAAATTAGAAAGTTGCTTAAAATTGCATTCTCTATCTAAATCATGAAAGTTTAATTTTGACTAGACATAGGGGCCTATTTATCAATGGTCTTGTGGACCTGATCCGACAGTGCGGATCAGGTCCGCAAGCCCTCGCTGAATGCGGAGAGTAATACGATCTCCACATTTAACATTGCACCAGCAGCTCACAAGAGCTGCTGGTACAACGCCGCCCCCTGATGACTCGCGGCCAATCGGCCGACAGCAGGGATGTGTCAATCAACCTGATCGTACTCGATCGGGTTGATTTCCGGCGATTCCTGTCCTCCTCATCAGAGCAGGCGGACTGGGTTATGGAGCAGCGGTCTTTAGAAACACGACCCTTCAAGCTCCGTTCGGAGCTTGAAGGGTCGTGTTTCTAAAGACCGCTGCTCCATAACCCAGAGCTTGAAAATAGGCCCCTATACCTTTAATATTTGTTTCTAAAACCAAATGCGAAATGTTCTGCAAACTTTCATCATTTATTTAGAATGGATTAATGCAACCAACAGTCATTAATTGTAAGAAATATGACAAAACATTTACTTCTATTCAAAGCTAAGTATTAACTACATTTAGTAAACAGGGTATATATGAGAATAAGTTTTTCTATACAAATACACATAAAGTGAGAACATAAAGACATATTCACTTTTCGGTTCTATAAATTCCAATAAATAAGCGGTTAGTAAAGAGGTTAAAAAAAAAATCATCCTTGGAATAAAATGCAGAGAACTTGTACGATCATCTGCTGGCTTTGTAATGTATCATACAGCAAGAAGTGTTTTTTATAGGCTGTATGGAGTGTTTAGGTTGTGATATTGAACCTGCTAATAAATACATAAATATTTATACATTTGCTTCTTGATCAATACAGTTACATCTACTTCTGTCTAGTTCTATGTAATTCCTTTTTTTTCTGACCTAAATTTTTCCTTAACCTGTAAAGAAGGTTGACACTACCTCAATAACAATTTCTAACAATTCTCAGTATGATAATGGTATTATCTTTTAACAACCAAATGTTGTTTGCTCATTGAGCAGACAATGTATAAAAGCATTTACAAAAATCCTGAGATATCTCCTTAGAAACGAGGTTAACATTTCAGTGGACGGTCTTCGTATTTGTCTTCCCTCAATGAAGCATGAGAGTCATGGGAGGTTGCAAGCCTCATTTCAATGGTAAATGAGTTGAAGAGGGTTCTAAAGTGATATATCCTATATTGGAAAAAATAAAGAAATGATAAAGTTGACAATACCCAAGAGACACACTTATTATCTTTCACTCATTTAAAATCCTTGAGTAATTCCAATTTAACCAATACAAACCTAAGATTCTCATTATTGTGGCTTTATTTTATCTATTGTATAGTCTTGAGGGTAGCTGGTTTAAATTGTTCACAATAAGAAGCTATACTCACAAAACGATAGAAACATGTTGTTCTGTACACATGACTTTGGCTTAAAGTGACTTGCTGTTATACTATGAATAACATTTACCCAATACTTCAATTTACTGTATTTTCTACCATTCAAAACATAGCAATATAACCTTGTATTTGAACAAAAAAAAACTTTTGACGGGTTATACAGTTTAGAGAAAAATTTGCTTTTGTAGCAGATTACTGAATTGCTGAACAATTTTGGAACATAGCGACAAATCCTGTAAAGGACACATATTAGATTTGAATTAAACTTTGGTGTTATTGTATTGGTATGAAAGAAAATTTTAAATGGACATTCTGATGCAGCAATATATGCCTATTTTGCTTTACTGGCTCTAGATATTAGATATATGTTTAAACCCCACAAAAGTGTTAAATACATTAGTAGTTCCACTCAGGAGGACAAAATATTGGCTCCTAAGTTTCAGTAAACCAATCAGGTGTATTGGTCACATTTAGCAACCGATCAATGGCCATGCCCTGCTTAACAATTGCAATAATTGGAAATCACAAATGGGACTTTACCTATGTATTTAACCCATTGCATGGGTCAAACACATATGGCCAAATTACAAGTCAAGCACAAAAATGCAAGCTGTTTGGAACACTTGTTCAGAATCTATTCTGTCTATACCATTTACAGTACATATTTATATAGGATAGTAAGGTAAATTTTAATGCATAGGTTTTCAGAAGTGTATATAGGAAACTCCAAAAGCTCAAAATGTACCAACAACTTACTTTATTACTTATTAATGCCTTTGCGATTGCCTTTGAAAGTATAGTGCACGCTATGCATAAATTAGGTGCGTAATAACATTATTAAAGGAATAGTCGAGGTAGGCTCAAACTGATTTCTAAGCCATTGAGGATGCCTTTTATCTCATTGCATTTTGACAGTTTTTGACAGTTAGACACTGTTAGTACATGCGTGCCATATAGATAACATTGTGCTCACTTCTGTGGAGTTATTTATGAGTCAGCAAAGATTGGTTAAAAACATAAAGTATGTCAAAAGATCTTAGATAAGGGGCAGTCTGCAGAGGCTTAGATACAAGGTAATCACAGAGGTAAAAAGTGTATTAATATAA
Source organism: Bombina bombina (assembly GCF_027579735.1). Classification (NCBI taxonomy): domain Eukaryota; kingdom Metazoa; phylum Chordata; class Amphibia; order Anura; family Bombinatoridae; genus Bombina; species Bombina bombina. The sequence continues at coordinate 178,517,106 of NC_069499.1, read as the reverse complement.
CAGTGTTGGTTTTGTAAAACTGTGGAATGGGTAATAAATGGATTATCTATTGGCTAGATTACGAGTTGTGCGTTAGGCTTAAAAAGCAGCGTTAGGAGGTCCTAACGCTGCTTTTTAACGCCCGCTGGTATTACGAGTCTTGAAGGTATAGGCTCACTGCTCACTTTTTTGGCCAGACTTGAAAATACCGCAAACCCACTTACGTAAATTGCGTATCCTATTTTTTCAATGGGACTTGCATAGCGCCGGTATTACGAGTCTGTCAAAAAGTGAGCGATAGACCCTCTCCTGTCAAGACTGGTACCGCATTTTAAAGTCAGTAGTTAAGAGTTTTACACTACAACGCCGTAGCATAAAACTCTTAACTAAAGTGCTAAAAAGTACACTAACACCCATAAACTACCTATTAACCCTTAAACCGAGGCTCTTCCACATCGCAAACACTTTAAAAATGTTTTAACCCCTAATCTGCCGAACCTGACATTGCCGCAACTATAATAAATATATTAACCCCTAAACCACCGCACTCCCGCCTCGCAAACATTAGTTAAATATTATTAACCCCTAATCTGCCGGCCCTAACATTGCCGCCACCTACATTTATTAACCCCTAATCTGCCGCCCCCAATGTCGCCGCCACTATTTTAAAGTTATTAACCCCTAAACCTAAGTCTAACCCTAAACCTAACACCCCCTAACTTAAATATAATTAATAGAAATCAAAATAAATATTCCTATTATTAACTAAATTATTCCTATTTAAAACTAAATACTTACCTATAAAATAAACCCTAAGCTAGCTACAATATAACTAATAGTTACATTGTAGCTATCTTAGGATTTTTTTTTATTTTACAGGCAAGTTTGTAATTATTTTAACTAGGTAGAATAGTTACTAAATAGTTATTAACTATTTAATAACTACTTAGCTAAAATAAATACAAAAGTACCTGTAAAATAAAACCTAACCTAAGTTACAATTACATCTAACACTACACTATAATTAAATTAATTCCCTAAATAAAATACAATGAAATAAAATTAGCTAAAGTACAAACCCCCCCACTAAATTACAGAAATTACTGATACAGGATCGTTATGAAGTGCAGAAGATATACAAAGGGTGTATCAAATCATACCTCCAAAAGTTAAAGGTGTGGATGTGAAAACATAATAATAAAATAATTCAGTTTATTAGTAATGTCTTACAAATCTCCAGTTTCATTACCTTCAGATTAGATTATTTTTATCTATCTTTCTTAAAAATGCTGTTATAACAATGTAAATTAAATGGGCTAAACTAAATTACAAGATTTACTTTGCACCAATGTTTAAATGTTACATTCTGACTGTTCTGAGCATGGGCAAATCTGGTAACATGATTTTTGCAGCAAAAGTCCTATACTGATCATGCACAATAAACTTATTGAAGCAAGCAAATAAGTAAGTATCTCCTAGGAACACTTCAAAGAGAAAGCTGCTAATTTACGTTCCTGTAAAATCCACAGCCTCTTCATGGGGTTGTGAAAGGAAGTAATGAACCCCGCACAAATAAAGAAATAAAAGGTAAAATCCTTTTAAAGTGATAAATAATAAATATTGCAATGATTTCCACTAAGTATAATAACTTGTTTTATTACAACAATGAAACAGACTGTTTATATCCCTTTAAGGTAATGGAAAAGAAAAAAAATCAGTTAAATAATGCTTATAAATCTGTTTACGTTAGACAACTATTCCCCCCCCCCCCCATACGTTTTAACAAATCTTTTATTTCTAATACTATATTTCTACTAGCATTATATTCTGTATGGCGTGGTACTACCTGTTATTAGAGGGGCGCTCATGGCCTTGGATAAAAGATGAATTTCCACATTCTCAGTTTGTAAACAATTTCCTAGCAGATTCAAGGTTTTACACAGGCATTCTACTCATGTCACTGTGGACAAACTGTGATAAGAAAGAAATACTTGATATTGTAATCAATATGACTATGCCACTGGAGAAAGAAATAATAATATATTTTTCGAGGAGGGCAGGTAGCTACAGCTCAAAGGGTAGGCATTGATGATGATAAAAGTAATAAAAACAATCAATATTGAAAAAATATTATTAATAATTAAAAAAATATAAAAAATATAAATAATTATTAGAATGATTTATTAGAATTTATACAATAAAATAAAATACATTTTTTGGCAATAAATATCCCTTGCTGAGGTTTCCACTCAGGACTAGTAGTTTTATGTGGGTACTGAGGGTTTCTTCTACCATGTGTTTAAACCCTTAGCTTGATTAAAATATATATATATATATATATATATCATCAAAGGGTTGCTATTATTGCAGTTACATGCTCAGACAAGTTTTGTTAAAATTGCACTGAAAAAGATGCCAACTCCCCAAATCGATTACATATATTTATAGACATTGTGCAGTGTCATTTAGATTTCTTGAGTTTCTTGGATTTTAAACGTTTCTGATTTTTATACATGAATTTGTGTGTGTTCTTTTGCTTCAAAGTGAAGATTTGTGTATATTCTCAACAAAAATGTATATTGTATTTTAATATTTCATGCAGCATTGCAAGAGCAGGGTGAAGAGACCTTTCATAAGGAGGAATCTCAGGCTGAAGAGGATTGGTCTGCCCATGGAGGATCCTTCTTGCAACACCTGGAGGAAGATAGGAGCCAACTTTTTGAATGTAGGATCAGCCACCCATCCCCCAACCAGTGGCTAATGTGTCCCCTCTGGGATATGACTACACCCTGCTCACCCTAGAACAAGATACAGCATGGGCTCTTTTCTCTCAGACCCTGGACATCTCCCAACCAGCGTGGCCTCGCTATCATTTTTTGCCACGTCCACCACCACCTGCTTCACCAGTGCCTTACATCCCACCCGTGATTTATCCCACACCACCACCTCATGCAACACCACCACCACAAGCTGCACCACAAGGGGAAGGAGCAGACAGAGAACAAATGAGGGTAATAATGTCTGCTTTTTACAACATGCACCCCCAAAAGTCTCCAGGTGCAGCGGCAGATGGTGAGAGAGCTGGAATTAATGTGACAAGAAGTGAGCAGACAAAACAGCCTGTTGGAAAGACTGGTGGTTTGCCTCGAACAATAGAGGGGCTCCAGCACCACGGAGCACACTGGTGGTGTCTCCCCTGATGCACCCCTTCCTAAGCCTGTTGTGTCACGTCACGCCGCTATAGCTGTTGCTAGCAACGCGGCATCTACTACCTTGCTTGTTGTCAGGTGCTGTGTCGGCTCCTGTTGCGTGCGGCTCTGACGTCATTGTCGGCTCCTGTTGCGTGCGGCTCTGACGTCATTACCGCACGCTCCTCTCTGAAGCTGGTCGGGTCTCCCTGTGGTGTAAATCCTGCACCTATGTAAGTAGCTCCTTTGCAATCCATCACTGCCCAGGTATAGGTGTTTCCTTGTGTGCTTCTGGGTGTGATAGATTGTTGTTAACTGGATTGCCTTATCGTTTATGAACTCTACCTGCCTGACTATTCTGCTTGCTTAACCCCTTAAGTACTGATTGCCTCACAGTGTATGAACTCTGCCTGCCTGACTACTTTGCTTGCATAACCCCTAAAGTACTGGATTGCCTCACAGTGTATGAACTCTGCCTGTCTGCCTGTCTGCTTGCTTAACCCCTAAAGTACCGGATTGCCTCACAGTGTATGAACTCTGCCTGCATGACTACTCTGCTTGCTTACACCTGAAGTACTGGATCACTATTCTGTTGCTGAACATTGCCTGCCTGACCACTCTGCTTGTTTATCCCTTGATCCTTTGGACTGCCTTACTGTTGCCGAACTCTACTTGCCTGACCATTCTAGTGGTTTACCCTTGGACTGCTATTTTTTCTATCTGTTGCCATCAAAGGCTATTCTGTTGCTCATCAGTACTTCAAATGGTTTTCCCTTTAACCACCTAGCCGCTGATTCCCTGCCTGTTGCCGCTAAATACTACCCTGCCTATTGTAAGTACTGCTTACCTCTTTTGCGAACTTTAACTTTCTCTGCTCTGGGATATTCCCTTTCATTCCAGCTCGATGCCGGGATACGAAGACTACTGTCTGAATTAGGTCTGACAGTGGAACATCCCACGAGCATTACATGTTGCTCTGTATTTCTTGCCCTGCTGCACCTCCTGCGGCTTTTGCCTCTAAAGCCAGGCTGCCTTCTATGAGCCAGTCTCCCTCACATCACCCTCCCTTGTTCTCCTAAATTCTGAAGTACATTTTTTTTAAACTATTTTATTTTTTATTTTTCATTGCTCATGCACAAATTATATATCTGGATTCATTACATAAATCAATGCTAAAATGTTCGAGATTCACAACTAATATGGATCCAGATTACAAGTTGTGCAGTAAACCCATTGCGTACACACCGCACAAAATGGGTCCGTACCACTATTTCCATTGCGCCCCCATTAGAAGTCACCACAAAAATGTCTTTTGTTGTGCGGTATGGTGCATTAAGCCACATACCGCACAAAACCCAAGTTCCGACTTGGCGTGCTTGTGCATGTATTCCCCCATAGAGATCAATGGAGAAAAAAGAACACCTGCGATTGTGAAATCGCTACCACATTTTCTCATTTCCCATTGAAGTCTATGGAGAAAAGAAAGTTTCCCTAACATAAACCCCTAGTCTAATAAACCCTAAACCGCCGTCCCCCCACATCGCCAACACAAAATAAACTGATTAACCCTAAACCGCCATCCCCCCACATTGCCACTATCTAAATTAAACTATCAAACCCTAAACCTATCACCACTTAACTTTAAATTAAAGTTAAAATATACTAACTACTTTAAAATAAATAAAAGCTTACCTGTGAAAAAAAATAAAACCTTAGCTTAAACTACAATAAAAACTAAAATTATACAAAATAAAAAAGCTAACATTACAGAAAATAACAAACGAAATTATCCAAAATAAAAAAGTTTTTCCTAATCTAATACCCCCTTAAAAATGCTACCCCAAAATAAAAAAACCCTAATCTAACAATAAACAAACAATATTCCTTAAAAGGGCCTTTTGTAGGGCATTGCCCTAAGTTTAGCAGCTCTTTTGCCCTGAAAAAATACAATGTCCTCCCTAAAATTACAACCCACCACCCACCCAACCACCAAAAATAAAAAAACCTAACTAAAAAAAACCCTAATCTAACCATTATCCCTAAAGGGGCATTTGCATGGGCTTTTCCCTTTAAAGACAATCATCTCTTTTACTGCCCATATAAATAAAAAAAGTCCTAATCTAAAAAAAACCCACCCCCCAAAAAAAAAAAAAATAGGTACTCACTATTACTGAAGTCCGGCGATCCATCTATTTCCAGGCGGCGAAAAGTCTTTATCCAGGCGGATCGATCTTCATCCATCGCAGGACCATCTTCTTTCTTCTTGCTGGAGGTACGGTGCGGTCTTCTGATACACAGATCCAGAGCGTGGTCAGCGGCGGCAGTCATCAGCGACGTGGAGGTCCTCTTCATGCGATCGTCCGCCGCACACTGAAGATTGAATGCAAGGTACCCCTTTTATATTGGGGTACCTTGCATTCCTATTGGCTAAAAATCAGCCAATAGGATGAGAGCTACTTACATCCTATTGGCTGATTAGACTTTGAAGATTCAGTGTACAGCGACGACCGTATGAAGAGGATGCTCCACGCCGGATGTCTTCAGCATGGACCCGCTCCGTGCCACCGGGATCAAGATAGAAGATGCCGTCTGGATGAAGATTGAAGAGGACGTCTGGATGAAGACTTCTCGCGCTTGGATCAGGACTTCAATGCCGGGATGAAGATTGAAGAGGCCGTCTGGATGAAGGCTTCTCGCTGCCTGAATGAGGACTTCAACTCCGGGATGAAGATCGTTCAAGGGAGACTTCAAAAACTGTAAGTGGATCGTCAGGGGGTTAGTGTAAGGCTTTTTAAAGGGTTTTTTTTTTTTTTTTAAATTTTAGGGTCTGAGCAGTAAAAGAGCTAAATGCCTTTTCAGGGTATTTGTATGGGCATTGCCCTTAAAAAGGCATTTAGCTCTTTTACTGCCCAGACCCTAAATTAAAAAACCCCACCCATAAAACCCTTAAAAAAGTCTAACACTAACCCCTGACTATCCACTTACAGTTTTTGAAGTCCCGCTTGATCGATCTTCATCCCGGTGTTGAAGTCCTCATCCAGGCGGTGAGGAGTCTTCATCCAGGCGGCCTCTTCAATCTTCATCCCGTCATTGAAGTCCTGATCCAAGCGGTGAGAAGTCTTTATCTAGGTGGCCTCTTAAATCTTCATCCAGACGGCATCTTCTATCTTGATCCCGGAGGCGCGGAGCGGGTCCATCCTGAAGACATCTGTCGTGGAGCATTATCGCCGCCGTGCACTGAATCTTCAATGCAAGGGACGCAATTCAAGATGACATCCCTTGCATTCCTATTGGCTGAAAAATTTGAATCAGCCAAGAGGATTTAAGCAGCTCTCATTCTATTGGATAATTCAAATTAGCCAATAGAATGAGAGCTGCTTAAATCCTTATTCAAATTTTTTAGCCAATATTGAAAATAATGAAGTATCAGTGTATGGCAGTGACCGTATTAAGAGGATGCTCCGTGCCGGATGTCTTCAGGATGGACCTGCTCCGTGCCTCCAGGATCAAGATAGAAGATGCCGCCTGGATAAAGATTGAAGAGGCCGCCTGGATGAAGACTTCTCGCCGCTTGGATCAGGACTTCAACTCCAGGATGAAGATCGTTCAAGGGGGAATTTAAAAACTGTAAGTGGATCGTCAGGGGGTTAGTGTTAGGCTTTTTTAAGGGTTTTTTGGGTGTTTTTTTATTTTAGGGTCTGGGCAGTAAAAAAGCTAAATGCCCTTTAAGGGCAATGCCCATACAAATGCCCTTATCAGGGCAATGGGTAGCTTAGATTTTTTTTAGAGTAGGTTTTTTATTTTGGGGGGTTGGTTGGGTGGTGGGTTTTACTGTTGGGTGGGTCTTTGTGTTTTTTTACAGGTAAAAGAGCTGATATCATGCCCCACAAAAGGCCCTTTAAAGGGCCATTGGTAGTTTATTGTAGGCTAGGGGGGTATTTTGGGTGTGCTTTTTTATTTTGATAGGGCTATTAGATTAGGTGTAATTCTTTTTTATTTTGGATAATTTAGTTTGTTGTTTTCCGTAATTTAGTGTTTGTTATTTTTTGTAACTTAATATTTTTTTATTTTTAGTAATTAGATACTTTGTAATTTTTAGAGTAGTGTTAGGATTTTTTTCATGTGTAGTTTAGTTTTATTTAATTGGTAATTAGTTTAATATTAGTTTAATAATTATATTAGTTTAATTGTTAGTTTAAATTTAGTTTTTTTAATTTGATAGGTAATTTTAATTTAATTTAAGATAGGGAAATTGTACATTTAAAGTGTCAGTAAACCTAAAAAATAATATTATATAATTCTGCACATAAAACTTAATATTCCCTTTGAATTTTTTATAAATATGACTGTTTCTCAGACCCGCTCTCTGTGCTCTTCTGAGAGGCTCTGTTTTTATTACACAGTGCATCTATACAGCTGGCCCGATGCACTGTGTAATAAAAACAGAGCCTCTCAGAAGAGCACAGAGAGCGGGTCTGAGAAACAGTCATATTTACAAAAATTTCAAAGGGAATATTAAGTTTTATAATGATAACACTAATATAATGTTATATAATTCTGCACTATGTGCAGAATTTTATAACATTATTTTTTAGGTTTACTGGCCCTTTAATATAAAGTTAGGGGGGCATAAGGTTTAGGGGTTACTAGTTTAATTTAGTTTATTTCGATGTGGGGGGCTTTTAGTTTAGGGGTTAATAGTTTAGTTTAGTATATTTCGTTGTGGGAGTGCTTGCAGTTTCGGGGTTTATAGGTTTATTATAGTGGAGGCGGTGTAGGGCTTAATAACTTTAGTATAGTGGGGGCGATGTGGCGGACGGCAGATTAGGGGTTAATAATATTAAAATAGTGTTTGCTATGCGGGAGGGCGGCGGTTTAGGGGTTAATAACTTTAGCATAATGGTGACGATGTAGGGGAGCGGCAGATTAGGGGTTAATAAATTTATTATAGTGTTTGCGATGCGGGAGGGCCTCGGTTTAGGGATTAATAGGTAGTTTATGCGTGTTAGTGTACTTTTTAACACTTTAGTTATAAGTTTTATGTTACAGATTTGTAGCGTAAAACTCATAACTACGGACTTTAGATGGCGTTATGGATCTTGTCATTTTAGGCTGTAATGCTGTTTTTTTAGCCAGAATGCAAAACTCGTAATAACAGCGCTATAGCAATCCCATTAAAAAACATAATTTTTACGAGTGCGGGACTGACGTTGCGTTACAGGCTAAAAGGCTTGCGGTATAGCTATAACGACAAGACTCGTAATGACTGCCCCAATGCATCTGTCTTAAGACTGCTGCCTCTTAACTCATACACCTCCTCTGAGGCGTCGGACATCAATCCACCCGATTGTGTACGATCGGGTTGATTGACACTCCTGCTACAAATCTGCAGGGTGAGGCAATGCACAAGCAGTTCACCAGAACTGCTTGTGCAATGTTAAATGCAGACAGCGTATGCTGTCTGCATTCAGCGATGACTGGCGGACATGATCCAGCCGATTAGGATCTTCTATCTTCTTTTCCTGTGTATATCAACTGGGGATAATTGTGCAGGAAATGACCCAATATACACTAATTCCCTTAGAGCTGGTATTAATATATATATATATATATATAGCTATTTGTGTGTGTATATATGTTCTCATATGTGTTTATATGTGTATATATGCATGTATGTGTGCACATACATATTTATATGAGTGTAATAGTTTATTTTAATTTGTTTTTGATAAAAAAGTATAGGTTGTGCTAGAGCAAAGCTGGCAGGGCTAACCCATGTAGCGCAGGACTTGTAATATCAAGTCCCGCGCTAATGTTATACTGTTTATCGTATCTTGCGCTATCATTAAATCCCCACATAATCTAACCCCATGTATTTGCAAAGAATTCCCCTTTACCAGCACTATGGCAATGAAGGGTAAGCAAGATAGTTTTATTTACATACTACCGGGTGGCAAAAGAAGGAGTTAACTTTACAGAATTTTTCTTCATAGCCATAGGGCTATAAAATGGAAATTTGGAGTTTTGAGCGCTATAGGGAAATTAACAAATGCATTTAATCCCCTATAGCGCTGCCATTAGAATTTTTTTTAAAAACAGGCTTATGCGGGCGATATGGCTGCGTTGAGCTCCATATCGCATCAAAAGCAAGCGCTGTGTTTGATGTGCTCATGCACACTTCCCCAATAGACATCAATGGGGAGAGCGTGTCAGAAAAAAGTCTAACACCTGCGATCGCAGAAAGAAAAGCTCTGTAACGCAGCCCCATTGATATCTATGGGGAAAAAACCTAACATGTAAACCTAACACCCTAACATAAACCACGAGTCTAAACACCCCTAATCTGCCCCCAACCGGCATCGCTGGCACCTACATAATGTTATTAACCCCTAATCTGCCGCCCCCGATATCGCCGACGGCTGCCTACAGTTATTAACCCCTAATCTGGCCCTCCCGATATCGCCGCCACCTAAATAAATCTATTGACCCCAAATTTGCCGCTCCCGATATCGCCGCCACTATACTAAAGTTATTAACCCCTATTACGCCGCACCCCAACATCGCCGCAACTAAATAAAGTTATTAACCCATAAACCTCTGGCCTCCCACATTACTACCACTAAATAAACCATTTAACCCCTAAACTGCCAGCCACTCACATTACAAAAATCTAAATTAAACTATATTAACCACTAAACCTAAACCTAACTATCTCTATCTATCTATTGGCTACTTATAGAGCGCAAACTAATCACCAGTGAGGGTCTCAAGGTGCTAACGTAACCCTTACCCTAACATAACCCTAACGTAAACCCTAACACCCCCTATCTTTAACATAATTAAACTAGAGCTAAGCTAAATATACAATTATTAACTAAATAATACCTATTTAAAACTAAATACATACTTACCTGTGAAATAAAACCTAAGCTAGCTACAATATAACTAATAGTTATATTGTAGCTAGCTTAGGCTTTATTTTTATTTCACAGGTAAGTTTGTATTTATTTTAACTAATTAGTAAATAGTTATTAACTATTTACTAACTACCTAGTTAAAATAAATACAAACTTACCTGTGAAATAAATCCTAACTACCTTACACTAAAACCTAAAATTACAAAAAAAACCCACTAAATTACAAAAAATAAAGAACGAAATTTTCCAAAATAAAAAAAGAATTACAGCTAATTTAATAGCCCTATCAAAATAAAAAAGCCCACCCAAAATAAAAAAAACCTAGCCTACAATAAACTACCAATGGGCCTTAAAATGGCCTTTTGTGGGGCATTGTCCCAAAGATATCAGCTCTTTTACCTGTAAAAAAAACACAAAGACCCCCCAACAGTAAAACCCACCACCCAACTAACCCCCTAAAATAAAAAACCTATTTGTAAAAAAACCTAAGTTACCCATTGCCCTGAAAAGGGCATTTGTATGGGCATTGCCCATAAAAGGGCATTTAGCTCTTTTACTGCCCAAACCTTAAACTAAAAATAAAACGACCCAAAAAAACACTAACCCCAACGATCCACTTACAGTTTTTGAAGTCCCGCTTGAACGATCTACATCCCGGAGTTGAAGTCCTCATCCAGGCGACGAGATGTCTTTTATTATTATTATTATTATTATCGGTTATTTTTAGAGCGCCAACAGATTCATCCAGACGGTCTCTTCAATCTTCATCCTGGCGTTGAAGTCCTGATCCAAGCGGCGAGAAGTCATCATCCAGGCGGCCTCTTCAATCTTCATCCAGGCGGCATCTTCTGTCTTGATCCCGGAGGCGCGGAGCAGGTCCATCCTGAAGACATCCGGCGCGGAGCATCCTTTTCATATGGTCGCTGCCGTACATTGAATCTTCAATGCAAGGGACGCGATTCAAGATGGCGTCCCTTGCATTCTTATTGGCTGAAAAATTTGAATCAGCCAATAGGAATTAGGGCTGCTAAAATCCTATTGGCTATTCAAGTCAGCCATTAGGATTTAAGCAGTTCTCATTCTATTGGCTAATTAGCGTTATGGATCTTGTCGTTTTAGGCTGTAACGCCATTTTTTTAGCCAGAACACAACGCTCGTAATGGCAGCGCTATGGGAATCCCATTAAAAATGTAATTTTTAAGAGTGCGGTACTGAAGTTGCATTACAGGCTAAAAGGCTTGCAGCACAGCTACCGACAAGACTTGTAATGGCTGCGTTAGGGAAAATGATGTGTTATGGGCCACAACGCTGCTATTTGACTCATAACGCTCAACTCGTAATCTAGATGTTATTTAGCTATTTAAAATACCCTGGTTGGGGGACGGAGCCTATGCTTGGAGCAGCAGAACGTCTTTTGGAGAAGCTCCTGCTTGTACTCTATAAACTTTGCTTTCTATTTTAAACTAAGAAGAGCTATTCTACTAAAGATTTTTTTTTTGGGAAGCTAAGACTGTCTACCTAATATATTTGAAGTACAGGAGCGATCGACTGACACCCTGACCTATGTTATCCAAGTGAGCTGCGCACACTGCTTGTGAATAGCGTGGCTAGGGCTGCCGCATATATTTCCCCTTCAGGCCCCTGGGTCTAAAAGTACACAGATACGATTACTCCTACAATCCTTGGTTCCGAGCCTCAGGACTATTAGGACTACCTTACAAAGTTTGGTATTTTGTACAATATGGAAGATACTCTGCAGGAGCTGCAAACTATTTTTTCAGATTTCAGAGAGGAATTGTTGGGACTAACGGAAAAGTTGAGACAGAATATCAAACCTGACGAGGCTCAAAATTGCTATAGCTGGAATCTGCCAGTAGCCAGTTCTATACCCCCGGAGCAATGGGAGCAGCCTCCTGAATATGCGGAGGTGAAGTGTGTTGGCACAACCTCGTGGCACGCAGCCATTTCAAAAGAACGGGCTTTAGTTCAGGCAGGCTCATTTGTCATACAGGCCTATGCCCACACGGCCGATCCTCACGCTCATTTAGCGCTCGTGCCTTATGCTAAATGGATAGAGATTTGGAGCCCCTGTTCGTGAACCGCGGAGTCTTACATGCATGATTGGCTGTTTGTCTCTGGGGAGCATGATGGAAGTATATGCATGCAGCTGAACCTGAAGTTGAAAGCCTCAGCGATACAACACTGTTCCGGAGGAACTGGAATCACGGCTATGAAATTCCTACCTGGCTGCTTTGACACTCCACTGAGACATACTTTCTGGCATTTTGATGTGGGGTAGGATAGACATTGTTCGACTGACAGAAACTGTCTTGCTCCGATAATAGGACACTATTTTGATTCAGGTTGGGAGACTTTCTAGATAGTTCTAAGCATGGTTACGACTATAGTTAGACACAGTCTACTGTTCTGTTTGTTTATCCATATATGTACTATATAGTCTTTTTTTTAGAAAAGCCTAATTATACCTTGTATATGATGCCTATATCAGTCGGATTTGATATGTGTTTTTTTTAGTAATATAAAGCCTATGCAATTATGTGTATCTTCTACTACCCAGATTCTATCTGTTTGCCTGGGTCTTTAATTACTTATGGAATCTGTTCCCCATGTATGAGTCTTAACATACCTAGTGGGTGGCAGACTTTGGGATGGGGAACCCTATTGAGTTATACTTTAGGCGATACAGAGCTATATTCATACCTAGAAGTAAATCATTTAGATAACTTTAGCTATAACTGTTTCTCCCCGTTTGCTGTTTAAGTAATATAAGTTGTGCTATATTTGTACCTAGGCATTCATTTTTCCTATGTTAGTTAACCAGAGGGGTATGCTAGGTAACCAGAATGTGTCTTAGATAAACAATTTCTCTATGCTTTTTTAATTCTATATACCAATACCCTCTATCAATCTCATGGATACACCCTGGCTATGTAGTTCCAGAATGTAAGGTTATCGTCTGGGACCGCGATTCAAATAGTTCTCCCTTCCATGTAGTATTACTGGTTATCTTTTTTTCTCTTTTTTTTTTAAGTCCACTCCTCCGTAAAGAAGCAATACCCCTTTTCTCTCATTATTGATCATATTGGTGCAATGATCTTTATAAATCTTATGGATGGTTCATACTTAACATTGGGCTGATAGACTATTAGTTTCAATTACTATATGCCAGACCAGTGATAGTAGACACCTTACATAAAGAAAAGAGAACTGTGTTAATGAACAAGCCTGAGTTTAATTCAATGATCCTATATATTGCATGATTAGTTCTCTATGCTCCATAGTAGCGCTTTATTCCTGTGTTTATGCTCAGAATTGTATATTATGGTCTAGGTAATTGCAGATACAAGGGTTTAACAATAGCCCTATATGCCACTTAGAAAATCTGAGGTAAATTTTGGCTTGAACACGCCACATAGGTAGTATTTTTCTTTTTATGCTGTATAATAATGTGGTATAACTTGATTTATGTACAGTGCTGTATGTTATTGATATTTGCCCTTACTGGTTGAGGGTGTCTGCACATGAATATACTGTACTGTTATTTAATTTTCTTCCTCAATAAAAAAATATTTTAAAATAAATAAAATACCCTGGTCGATTCAAATCCAAAAGTAGAGCAATGTAAGTGGTCTCTCACTGCTTTTCCCGTGTTTTTTAATTAGAGATAATTCCAATTGTCTAGTCAAAAACAAATCTAGAGCATAATTTAAAGCGATACTCAAGTCAAAATTAAACTTTTACGATTCACAGAGCATGCAATTGTAAACAACTTTCCAATTTACTTCCATTAGCAAAATGTGCACAGTCTGTTTATATTTACACTTTTTGAGTCACCAGCTCCTATTGAGCATGTGCAAGAATTCACAGAATATACTTATGTGCATTTGTGATTGGCTGATGGATGTTACATGATACAGGGGAAGTGGAAATAGACATATCTTCCCCCCATAGAATTCAATGGAGTGGGCGATTTATTTTTTTTTCCAAGTGCGCTAACCCATAATAAAAATATGAATATTTCACATTCCAATATTCTTCACATAGAATAATAAGTTCTAATTATAAGAAGAATAAGTTCTATTTATTCATAAATACATGTTTCTACTTATATCCAGTGTTTTTTTGGTAAAATATACATCTATTCCTACATATACATACATATATACATACATGTATATACAGTATATATATGGTGATGAAGGGGACATAGGCCTCTATTTATCAAGCTGTCAACCGCAAATACACTGGAATTCCGCAGCGTATTTGTGGCAAGCCTGATTTGCCGTAGTTATCAAACCCTACAGACCGGCAAAAGTAGAATATAGTGACGTAACATACAATCCGGTGGACTCAGTCCGACACAGATCGATTGTTACGTCACTACAGATGTTCCGAACGCAAGTTCGGCACAATCTGACTACTTTTGGTAGTTATCAAAAAACTAGCACCTGGAGGCAGCGTATGCCATAGGAATCAATGGGAGTCTGACAGCAGCGAAAGCTCATGTTCGCTGCTGCCCGATATCCCATTGATTCCTATGGTAGTTTCTACACCTAACACCCTAACATGTACCCCGAGTCTAAACACCCCTAATCTGCCGCCCCCCCTACACCGCTGCAACTAAATAAAATGTTTAACCCCTAAACCGCCGCTACCGGAGCCCGCCGTCACCTACATTATACTTATTAACCCCTAATCTGCCCCCCTATACCGCCGCAACTCTAATAAATGTATTAACCCCTAAACCGCCGCTCCCGGAGCCCACCGCAACTGTAAACCCCCTACACTGCCGCCACCTACATTATACTTATTAACCCCTAAACTGCCGCTCCCGGACCCCGGGATTTTCTTTGTTAAAAAGACCTGAGAGTGCAATCTTTTATTTGACTATATATATACATATATATATATATATATATATATATATATATACTGTATATATAACATTATATACAGGTATAGATATATATAGATATATTTAGGATTATCTATTTACAAATATAAGAAGATTAAGAACAAAAGAACAAAATAAATAGACCACATCAATGGCGGATGGTGCTGAGAATTAACGTCACATGGTCAAAAATTTACTAGGCTGCTGCGCATGCGTGATTGATCCCATAATTGTATTGAGATATATAATACCTTTGATACAGCATTATCAACTTATCGCGAATGCGCAGGGGCCTGATCATATGTATTAAACCAAAAACCTCATGTATAGAGGAAATAAGGAGTGGTGTACAGATATAAGTGCCAAAAATGACAATGGCCACATAAGTAATGTGTCTGTGACCCCCAAAATACAAAACCCAAATATTCAATCCCATATATCAAAATGTCATTGCGGACAACTACAACAGAGTATCAAATTAAACAGGTGGTATTAATACTGAAAAAAGAAACAAGAACAATTAAACAAAGATGTATCAATTATGCAGCAAGAATAGTGCAGTGATGCAAAAAATTGCCATGTGTATAGATGTGTATCCATATAGAATCCTTAAAGTGATATAAATAATTATAAGAAATTGCCATGTGTGTCGATGTAAGGTTATATGAGGTCCTTAAAGGATATAAACAATATAAATACGCTAGTTGAAAGTATAACCCAACTACACAATAACAGAAAAAGATAACTAGTATTCATGGTAAATGTTAAACACACATACATATGTGTATGTATGGAATGTAAATATACTAATAGAACAGAAACCTAATAGTATTATTCAGACAAACTAATGATTAGTTGTTGAAGGCAGCCATGTTAACATTTTAATTTAAACGAAAAGGAGTTAAAGTACGTAGCTTGCAGATCCAAAAAGTTTCTCTTTGTCTCAAACGTGTGAACTTATTGGCTCCCCAAGATTTAGATATATATTCAATTGGGGTCATTCTAATTGACTCTTTATTTCCTTCATGTAGACATTGTACATGTCTTGGTACACTATGTTTAATTAATCTATTCTCAATATTCCTATGATGTTTGCCCCACCTCTTCTTTATGAGTTTGCAGGTGCGTCCAACATACTGTAAGCCACAAATGTAGTCAAGCAAATAAATCACAAATTGTGTGTCACAAGTTATATGAAAATGGATTTTAAAACATTTACTCCACCTACCACATAGGGGCATAGACCACATAGCTTTTTACCACACTTGTAAAATCCCTTTTTACCCATATTCATAATGGAAATGCTGTCTGTCTTAATAGAGTTAAAACATGAAAGATTATGACTACTGTAATTTACTTTTCTAGTCACCACTTTGCTGGGTACTAGTTTATTTTTAAGAGTGGGCGCTCTAGTAAAAGAACATTTCTGAACACTTGATCATAAGTTAAAATGGGCCAATGTTTTTTGATTATGTTTTTCGCATAACATTATGGTTGCTGTTGAATTTGGTGATAAATCAAGGAGTGTATCTTTCGTTTGTTGATCCTAAACTATTATTATGAGTATATTTATTTTTGTTATGGGAAAGCAATTCATTATTTTTAGCTCTATAGAAACCTTGATTAGTTAAATCAATAGGGTATCTCTCTTTGAGGATACAAGCTTGTTCCTCAAAAACCTTTATTTCAGAACAGTTACTTCTAACTCGGCAAAACTGATTGAAAGGGAATAGGGATATCCCTCTTCCAAGGTAAATTATTATTGCTCTTATAGTTCAAATAACGATTACTATCTACCTCCTTAAAGAATGTTTTGGTAGCTATGTTTCCATCAGTATCCCAATATAAAACAAGATCCAAAAATTCCAAATCATTGGTTTTTATATTAGCTGTAAAAGATAGGCCCATTTCAAATGATCTACAAACGATTGTGCTAAAATAGAACCTCCCTCCCAAATAAAGATCAGGTTGTCGATGTAGCGACCATAGAACACCAGGCTTCCCATAAATTCAGAAGAATAAATATATTTCTCCTCGAGCCCAAATACATGAAAAATAATCAAGTAGCAACTAATCAAGATCCCATATAAAATCATACTCAGTTTAATGTCACACCTAGAAGATCCAATAATAAGAACTGGGGCCAGAGGAATAGTTATAATAACCACTAACAAAACTAGAAAAGAACAAGGTTCCAGAAATAACCATACTCAATTTAATGCCACACCTAGAAATTCCAATAATAGTAATATGGCCTAGAGGAATAGCTACAATAACCATCATCATTTTAGAAAAGAACAATATTCAACTAATTTTATAGATAGAACATATTCTAATGATAATACCTATGACAACTCTTATGACAACTCTAAACATTCTAGTAATATGCAGGTTTTTCGGGAAAATCAGGACCAAATAATATTTTAAGGTAACAGACAAGATCCAAACCAAAGGATGTTACAGGGAAACAGACATCAAGTCAGACAAAAACCTTCAGTTTTCAAACAATTAGAAAGAGAACTATCAAGTCACTTCATGTCAGATATTCCAGTGCCTCAAAGAGAAAAACGTTCCTATGCAAACATGGTCGTAGAGGGGGAGGTAAACTCTCCAAAAATGAGAAACTTGAGAAAATTAAAAACAGGGATTTTTAATCTCTCTTCTCATGAATTATCAAATGAGGAAATATCCATTCTAGGGAGAGGCCTCTCTTTCAGACCCTCTAATGAGCACAATGTATTTGAGTTATTTGTTGATCTGAACAGAATTGTTCGGAAACTTTCCTTACAAAAATATTTTTGGAATAAAAATTGTAAATCAAGTGAAAGTAGACCAATCCTGCAGATACCATGGATGAAAGAATGAGATTGGAGGATTTCCTGATGTGGAATACTGAAGAACTAGCTAAACCTCTTTTTGATGAATATATTCATACTGATCTGAAATTACCTTCAGACTTTAATCCACCTAGTAACTGCCCTTCACATCTATTTCAAACTTTGGTTTTAAAGGATTTCAATGAGATCCCTAAAGAGGAACAGGCAAACAGAATTTAAATAATTATGAAAAGAGAGCTTTATGTAAATTGTTTTCAAATAAAAATGTAATAATCAGACAAGCGGACAAAGGTGGAGGTGTGGTCCTCCAGGATAGGGATGTTTATCTGGCAGAAGCTAATTGCATCCTGCTAGACAAAAGTTATTATGGGGGGGGGGCGGAGCCGACATTGAACATGGTGGTTATGTAGTTCCAGAGCAAACCACACAAATGCCCACTTATTACTATAGATTTGAGGTATCTACTGGCTTTAATCCATGCAAAATGGCTAGTCAAAAAGCTACCTGCTACTCAGGAGCCGACATTGAATATGGTGGTTATGTAGTTCCAGAGCTCCGCACAAATGCCCACTTATTACTATAGATTTGAGGTATCTACTGGCTTTAATCCCTGCAAAATGGCTAGTCAAAAAGCTACCTGCTACTCAGGAAACTGACAGAGACGTCTGACATGAGAAAGCTTTAAACCAGACCGTGTCTAGCAAATGTTTTGAGTGCCCGACCGCTATCATGCTAGGCATGATATGCTGGCAACAAGGCTATGAGTTATAAATAATGCCAATCATCTAACACTTTTAGTGGCACGATATTAGCACTGAACATCTACAGTGGGGGAGTTGCTTGAATGACAATATATCATAGTGCTTCTATGGACATTTTGTTACTCCTGGTTGCTCTGGATTAAACCCATAATAACGGAGTATCATGGATACAGTGCGGCTAGTGGATCAATGGGAGGCACGAATGCTACAGCTCCTCAACGATCACTTTTGCAGCCTCAGACAGCAACTTTTAGAGGGTCTGCTCCTTCTGTTTGACACTCATGACCAACATGATGGTATACCAGGCGGCAACTACAGCATACACGACTGGTCTGAGAGATCCGGAGAAGTGCATGGAGAGGAGGAGACCCACGATGACCCACAGACCCTAGAAAATACCTCTGCACCAAATCTCGACTGTCCAAATGAGACCGCAATATGCCTTTTGGGAGGAGAGGACAATGTGACCATACTGGCCTCAATAGTAATGACTAGACATGTGCGATTCGTTTCGGATTTATTCGGAAATTCTGAAAATTCGGTAAATTCGGATCGATTTGAATTTGCGAATTAAAATACTTCCGAATCTACCGAATGAATCCGAAATAGCTGCCGTATCTCCGAATAAATCCGAATTAGCTCGGTAAAATTCGGCATTCCCCATAGGAAACAATGGGGCAGTTTCAGCTGAAAAAAAACCTAACACCTCAGCCCCATTGTTTCCTATGGGGAAACACTAAGTCTGCACCTAACACCCTAACATGAACCCAGAGTCTCTAAACACACCTAATCTAACACTTATTAACCCCTAATCTGCCGCTCCGGACACCGCCGCCACCTACATTATAGCTATGAACCCCTAATCTGCTGCCCCTAACACCGCCGACCCCTATATTATATTTATTAACCCCTAATCTGCCCCCCCCAACGTCGCCGCAACCTAACTACAAGTATTAACCCCTAATCTGCCGACCGGATATCGCTGCCACTATAATAAATGTATTAACCTCTAAACCGCCGTACTCCCGCCTCGCAAACACTATAATAAATTTCATTAACCCCTAATCTGCCCCCCCCCAACGTCGCCGCAATCTAACTACAAGTATTAACCCCTAATCTGCCGACCGGACATCGCTGCCACCTACATTATAGCTATTAACCCCTAATCTGCTGTCCCTAACATCGCCGACCCCTACATTATAGTTATTAACCCCTAATATGCCCCCCCCAATGTCGCCGCAATCTAACTACAAGTATTAACCCCTAATCTGCCGACCGGACAACGCCGCCACCTACATTATAGCTATTAACCCCTAATCTGCTGTCCCTAACATCGCCGACCCCTACATTATAGTTATTAACCCCTAATCTGCCCCCCCAATGTCGCCGCAACCTAACTACAAGTATTAACCCCTAATCTGCCGACCGGACATCGCCGCCACCTACATTATAGCTATTAACCCCTAATCTGCTGTCCCTAACATCGCTGACCCCTACATTATAGTTATTAACCCCTAATCTGCCCCCCCCAACATCGTCGCAATTTAACTACAAGTATTAACCCCTAATCTGCCGACCAGACATCGCCGCCACCTATATTATAGCTATTAACCCCTAATCTGCTGTCCCTAACATCGCCGACCCCTACATTATACTTATTAACCCCTAATCTGCCCCCCCAATGTCGCTGCAATCTAACTACAAGTATTAACCCCTAATCTGCCGACCGGACATCGCCGCCACTATAATAAATGTATTAACCCCTAAACCGCCACACTCCCGCCTCGCAAACACTATAATAAATTTTATTAACCCCTAATCTGCCCTCCCTAACATCGCCGCTGCCACCTACCTACAAATATTAACCCCTAATCTCCCGCCCCCAACGTCGCCGCTACTATAATAAAGTTATTAACCCCTAAACCTAAGTCTAACCCTAACCCTAACACCCCCTAACTTAAATATAATTTAAATAAAACAAAATAAAATTACTATAATTAAATAAATGAATCCTATTTAAAACTAAATACTTACCTGTAAAATAAACCCTAATATAGCTACAATATAACTAATAGTTACATTGTAGCTAGTTTAGGATTTATATTTATTTTACAGGCAACTTTGTATTTATTTCAACTAGGTACAATAGTTATTAAATAGTTAATAACTATTTAATAGCTACCTAGTTAAAATAATTACAAAATTACCTGTAAAATAAATCCTAACCTAAGTTACAATTACACCTAACACTACACTATCGTTAAATTAATTAAATAAATGAATCCTATTTAAAACTAAATACTTACCTATAAAATAAACCCTAATATAGCTACAATATAAATAATAATTACATTGTAGCTATTTTAGGATTTATATTTATTTTACAGGCAAGTTTGTATTTATTTTAACTAGGTACAATAGCTATTAAATAGTTATTTACTGTTTAATAGCTACTTAGTTAAAATAATTACAAAATTACCAGTAAAATAAATCCTAACCTAAGTTACAATTAAACCTAACACTACACTATCATTAAATAAATTAAATAAATTAACTACAAGTACCTACATTTAAATACAATTAAATAAACTAGACTAAAGTACAAAAAAAACCCCACTAAATTACAAAAAATAAAAAAAATATTACAAAACATTTAAACTAATTACACCTAATCTAAGCCCCCTAATAAAATAACAAAGCCCCCCCAAAATAAAAAAATGCCCTACCCTATACTAAATTACAAAAGTTAA
This sequence comes from Bombina bombina, assembly GCF_027579735.1. Taxonomy (NCBI): domain Eukaryota; kingdom Metazoa; phylum Chordata; class Amphibia; order Anura; family Bombinatoridae; genus Bombina; species Bombina bombina. Next base: position 178,495,759 of record NC_069499.1, on the reverse strand, counting down.
CAGCTCTATTACCTTACCAGCCCTTAAAAGGGCCTTTTGCGGGGCATGCCTCAAAGAAAACAGCTCTTTTGCCTGTAAAAAAAAAACACAATTACCACCCCCCAACATTACAACCCACCACCCACATACCCCTACTCTAACCCAAACCCCCCTTAAATAAACCTAACACTAAGCCCCTGAAGATCTCCCTACCTTGAGTCGTATTCACCCAGCCGGGCCGAAGTCTTCATCCGATGGGGCAGAAGAGGACATCCAGACCGGCAGAAGTCTTCATCCAAGCGGGCAAGAAGAGGTCTTCCATCCATCAGAAAAGTACCAAAAAAAACAAACACTAAAGTACCAAAAATAAAAAAATATTACAAGAATTTTAAACTAATTACACCTAATCTAAGCCCACTACTAGCTATTAATATAGCTACAATATAATAGTTACATTGTAGCTATTTTAGGATTTATATTTATTTTACAGGCAACTTTGTATTTATTTTAACTAGGTACAATAGTTATTAAATAGTTAATAACTATTTAATAACTACCTAGCTAAAATAAATACAAATTTACCTGTAAAATAAATCCTAACCTAAATTACAATTACATCTAACACTACACTATCATTAAATTAATTAAATAAATGAATCCTATTGAAAACTAAATACTTACCTGTAAAATAAACCCTAATATAGCTACAATATAACTAATAATTACATTGTAGCTATTTTAGGATTTATATTTATTTTACAGGCAACTTTGTATTTATTTTAACTAGGTAAAATAGTTATTAAATAGTTATTTACTGTTTAATAGCTACCTAGTTAAAATAATTACAAAATTACCTGTAAAATAAATCCTAACCTAAGTTACAATTAAACCTAACACTACACTATCATTAAATAAATTAACTACAAGTACCTACAATTAAATACAATTAAATAAACTAAAGTACAAAAAACCCCCACTAAATTACAAAAAATAAAAAAATATTACAAGAATTTTAAACTAATTACACCTAATCTAAGCCCCCTAATAAAATAACAAAACCCCCAAAATAAAAAAATGCCCTACCCTATACTAAATTACAAAAGTTAACAGCTCTATTACCTTACCAGCCCTTAAAAGGGCCTTTTGCGGGGCATGCCCCAAAGAAAACAGCTCTTTTGCCTGTAAAAAACCCTCACAATACCACCCCCCAACATTACAACCCACCACCCACATACCCCTACTCTAACCCAAACCCCCCTTAAATAAACCTAACACCACCCCCCTGAAGATTTCCCTACCTTGAGTCGTGTTCACCCAGCCAGGCTGAAGTCTTCATCCGATGGGGCAGAAGAGGACATCCAGACCGACAGAAGTCTTCATCCAAGCGGGGCAAGAAGAGGTCTTCCATCCATCAGAAAAGTACCAAAAAAAACAAACAAACACTAAATTACCAAAAATAATAAAATATTACAAGAATTTTAAACTAATTACACCTAATCTAAGCCCCCTACTATCTATTAATATAGCTACAATATAACTAATAGTTATATTGTAGCTATTTTAGGATTTATATTTATTTTACAGGCAACTTTGTATTTATTTTAACTAGGTACAATAGTTATTAAATAGTTAATAACTATTTAATAACTACCTAGCTAAAATAAATACAAATTTACCTGTAAAATAAATCCTAACCTAAGTTACAATTACACCTAACACTACACTATCATTAAATTAATTAAATAAATTAATCCTATTTAAAACTAAATACTTACCTGTAAAATAAACCCTTATATAGCTACAATGTAACTAATAGTTACATTGTAGCTATTTTAGGATTTATATTTATTTTACAGGCAACTTTGTATTTATTTTAACTAGGTACAATAGTTATTAAATAGTTATTGACAATTTAATAGCTACCTAGTTAAAATAATTACAAAATTACCTGTAAAATAAATCCTAACCTAAGTTACAATTAAACCTAACACTACACTATCATTAAATAATTTAAATAAATTAACTACCTACAATTAAATACAATTAAATAAACTAAACTAAAGTACAACCCCCCCCACTAAATTACAAAAAATAAAAAAATATTAGAAGAATTTTAAACTAATTACACCTAATATAAGCCCCCTAATAAAATAACAAAGCCCCCCAAAATAAAAAAATGCCCTACCCTATACTAAATTACAAAAGTTAACAGCTCTATTACCTTACCAGCCCTTAAAAGGGCCTTTTGTGGGGCATGCCCCAAAGAAAACAGCTCTTTTGCCTGTAAAAAAAAACCATAATACCCCCCCCACATTACAACCCACCACCCACATACCCCTACTCTAACCCAAACCCCCCTTAAATAAACCTAACACTACCCCCCTGAAGATCTCCCTACCTTGAGTCGTGTTCACCCAGCCGGGCCGAAGTCTTCATCCGATGGGGCAGAAGAGGACATCCAGACCAGCAGAAGTCTTCATCCAAGCGGGGCAAGAAGAGGTCTTCCATCCATCAGAAGTCTTCATCCAGGCGGCATCTTCTATCTTCATCCATCCGGAGCGGAGCGGCAGCATCATGAAGACATCCGACGTGGAGCATCCTCTCCAAGATGGCGTCCCTTGAATTCTGATTGGCTGATAGAATCCTATTGGATCGGAACAGCCAATAGAATGCAAGGTCAATCTGATTGGCTGATTGGATCAGCCAATCGGATTGAACTTGAATCTGATTGGCTGATTGAATCAGCCAATCAGATTTTTCCTACCTTAATTCCGATTGGCTGATAGAATCCTATCAGCCAATCGGAATTCAAGGGACGCCATCTTGGATGACGTCACTTAAAGGTACTGTCATTTAGTCGTCGGATCAAGAAAGAAGAGGATGCTCCACGTCGGATGTCTTCAGGATGCTGCCGCTCCGCTCCGAATGTATGAAGATAGAAGATGCCGCCTGGATGAATGATGGATGGAAGACCTCTTCTTGCCCCATCGGATGAAGACTTCGGCCCGGCTGGGTGAACACGACTCAAGGTAGGGAGATCTTCAGGGGGGTAGTGTAAGGTTTATTTAAGGGGGGTTTGGGTTAGAGTAGGGGTATGTGGGTGGTGGGTTGTAATGTGGGGGGGGTATTGTGTTTTTTTTTACAGGCAAAAGAGCTGTTTTCTTTGGGGCATGCCCCGCAAAAGGCCCTTTTAAGGGCTGGTAAGGTAATAGAGCTGTTAACTTTTGTAATTTAGTATAGGGTAGGGCATTTTTTTTATTTTGGGGGGCTTTGTTATTTTATTAGGGGGCTTAGATTAGGTGTAATTAGTTTAAAATTCTTGTAATATTTTTTTTTTTGTAATTTAGTGTTTGTTTTTTTTGTACTTTAGTTTATTTAATTGTATTTAATTGTAGGTACTTGTAGTTAATATATTTAATTTATTTAATGATAGTGTAGTGTTAGGTTTAATTGTAACTTAGGTTAAATAACTATTTAATAGCTATTTTACCTCGTTAAAATAAATACAAAGTTGCCTGTAAAATAAATATAAATCCTAAAATAGCTACAATGTAACTATTAGTTACATTGTAGCTATATTAGGGTTTATTTTACAGGTAAGTATTTAGTTTTAAATAGGATTCATGTATTTAATTAATTTAATGATAGTGTAGTGTTAGGTGTAATTGTAACTTAGGTTAGGATTTATTTTACAGGTAAATTTGTATTTATTTTAGCTATGTAGTTATTAAATTGTTATTAACTATTTAATAACTATTGTACCTAGTTAAAATAAATACAAAGTTGCCTGTAAAATAAATATAAATCCTAAAATAGCTAGAATGTAACTATTATTCTACCATCAACTGATTTCAATTTTACTATTCCTACCTTATTTTTTCTTCTTTCACTGATATATCTAAAGAATGTTTTGTCCCCATGTTTTACTGACTGTGCTATCTTCTCTTCTGCATGAGCTTTAACCTTCCTAATTAACTGCTTAGTCTTTTTTTGTTGGAGTCTCCATATTTTCATATCATCATCTGCTTGTGTGTGTCTGTAATTTTTATAAGCTATCTTTTTTGTCTTTACAGCATGTGCAACTTCTTTGGAAAACCAAATTGGTTTCCACTTTCTTTTACTTTTACAGACATGTCTAATACAGTGTGCGGTTGCATCTAAAATGGCACCTTTCACAAATTCCCACTGTTCTTGAACCCCTGTAATAAGAGTTTTCCCCTTTAAATAGTTCTTTAGGTATTCTCCCATTAATGAAAAATCTGCCGTCCTAAAGTCTAAAACTTTTGTTTTAGTCTGGGTGGACAGTTCCTGAACATGAATACTAAACCAAACAGATTGATGATCACTGGATCCTAAGTTCTCACCTACAGACACATCTGAAACTGTATCACTGTTTGTAAGTATTAGATCTAATATAGCTTCCTTACGAGTTGGTTCCTTGACTAATTGTTCAAGTGATTCCCCTAGCAGAGATTCAAGAATATACCTGCTTCTAGCCGATCTAGCAGAAGGAATCTTCCAGTCTATATCTGGCAAATTAAAGTCCCCCAGTACTATAACCTTACCCTTCATGGTCATTTTGGTTATTTCATCTAATAACAGATTGTCCAGTTTTTCATCCTGCAATGGAGGCCTATATACAACCCCTATTCTAAAAACATTTTTTATCTCCAATTTCCAAAGTCACCCAAATACTTTCCACCTCATCATTTGTTCCTACAATTTCAGTAACCTTTATATTTTCATTTACATACAAAGCAACTCCTCCACCTTTCTTTCCTACTCTGTTCTTTTTAAATAACCTGTATCCAGGTATGACTATGTCCCAGTCATGCAAATCATTGTACCATGTTTCTGTTATTAGTTATATTGTAGCTATATTAATAGCTAGTAGGGGGCTTAGATTAGGTGTAATTAGTTTAAAATTCTTGTAATATTTTATTATTTTTGGTAATTTAGTGTTTGTTTGTTTTTTTGGTACTTTTCTGATGGATGGAAGACCTCTTCTTGCCCCGCTTGGATGAAGACTTCTGCCGGTCTGGATGTCCTCTTCTGCCCCATCGGATGAAGACTTCGGCCTGGCTGGGTGAACACGACTCAAGGTAGGGAGATCTTCAGGGGGGTGGTGTTAGGTTTATTTAAGGGGGGTTTGGGTTAGAGTAGGGGTATGTGGGTGGTGGGTTGTAATGTTGGGGGGTGGTATTGTGTTTTTTTTTACAGGCAAAAGAGCTGTTTTCTTTGGGGCATGCCCCGCAAAAGGCCCTTTTAAGGGCTGGTACGGTAATAGAGCTGTTAACTTTTGTAATTTAGTATAGGGTAGGGCATTTTTTTTATTTTGGGGGCTTTGTTATTTTATTAGGGGGCTTAGATTAGGTGTAATTAGTTTAAAATTTTTGTAATATTTTTTTATTTTTTTGTAATTTAGTGGGGTTTTTTGTACTTTAGTTTATTTAATTGTATTTAATTGTAGGTACTTGTAGTTAATTTATTTAATTTATTTAATGATAGTGTAGTGTTAGGTTTAATTGTAACTTAGGTTAGGATTTATTCTACAGGTAATTTTGTAATTATTTTAACTAGGTAGCTATTAAATAGTCAATAACTATTTAATAGCTATTGTACCTAGTTAAAATAAATACAAAGTTGCCTGTAAAATAAATATAAATCCTAAAATAGCTACAATGTAACTATTAGTTATATTGTAGCTATATTAGGGTTTATTTTACAGGTAAGTATTTAGTTTTAAATAGGATTAATTTATTTAATTAATTTAATGATAGTGTAGTGTTAGGTGTAATTGTAACTTAGGTTAGGATTTATTTTATAGGTAAATTTGTATTTATTTTAGCTAGGTAGTTATTAAATAGTTATTAACTATTTAATAACTATTGTACCTAGTTAAAATAAATACAAAGTTGCCTGTAAAATAAATATAAATCCTAAAATAGCTACAATGTAACTATTAGTTATATTGTAGCTATATTAGGGTTTATTTTACAGGTAAGTATTTAGTTTTAAATAGGATTAATTTATTTAATTATAGTAAATTTATTTCGTTTTATTTAAATTATATTTAAGTTATGGGGTGTTAGGGTTAGGGTTAGACTTAGGTTTAGGGGTTAATAACTTTATTATAGTAGCGGTGATGTTGGGGGCGGGAGATTATGGGTTAATAATTGTAGGTAGGTGGCGGCGATGTTAGGGAGGGCAGATTAGGGGTTAATAAAATTTATTATAGTGTTTGCGAGGCGGGAGTGCGGCGGTTTAGGGGTTAATACATTTATTATAGTGGCGGCGATGTCCGGTCGGCAGATTAGGGGTTAATACTTGTAGTTAGATTGCGGCGACGTGGGGGGGGCAGATTAGGGGTTAATAACTATAATATAGGGGTCAGCGATGTTAGGGACAGCAGATTAGGGGTTAATAGCTATAATGTAGGCGGCGGCAATGTCCGGTTGGCAGATTAGGGGTTAATACTTGTAGTTAGATTGCGGCAACGTTGGGGGGGGGGCAGATTAGGGGTTAATAACTATAATGTAGGGGTCGGCGATGTTAGGGACAGCAGATTAGGGGTTAATAGCTTTAATGTAGGTGGCGGCAATGTCTGGTCGGCAGATTAGGGGTTAATACTTGTAGTTACGTTGCGGCTACATTGGGGGGGCAGATTAGGGGTTAATAACTATAATGTAGGGGTCGGCGATGTTAGGGACAGCAGATTAGGGGTTAATAGCTATAATGTAGGTGGCGGCGGTGTCCGGTCGGCAGATTAGGGGTTAAATAATTTTATTATAGGGTTTGCAATGTGGGGGACCTTGGTTTAGTGGTTCATCATAGGTAGTTTATGGGTGCTAGTGTACTTTAGCACTGTAGTTAAGAGCTTTATATTCCGGTGTTAGCCCATAAAGCTCTTAACTACTGACTTTATTCGGTAGATTCGGATGGCCGTGTATTACACTAGTATTTACACCTAATATACAGTACATAATACTAGTCTAATACACAGCATATCCCACCTAAAACATACAGAATTTCCGAATTTCGGAACCGAATCAAACCGAATAGAACCGAATTCAGCCGAATTTATTCGAATCCGAATAAATCCGAAACGAATTCATTCGAATCCGAATAAATCCGAAACAAATTCATTCAAATTTTGCCGAATTCGAATCGAACCGAAACGAAATTTGAAAAGTCCGAATCGATCCGAACCGAAAACGAACCAAATTTTTTAGCCATGCACATATCTAGTCCTGACATTTGCCCCTAAAGAAGATTCCCCTGAGCGCAATGAAAGATATCCAATAGAATTTGAAAGCCTTCTGACTTTTGCCAAAATTACACCCTTGGCGCATCAGCGAGGTCCGGTCCTCCTACACTTGATGATTACAACAGAAGCGCACAGTTTCTGGCTAGGTCAATCACAGATACTAGCCCCAGATCTCTCCTCAGAATGGCAAGCAACTTGGAGGATCTCCAGGGACATGGCTGAATACCTTGCAGGGGGCCTCTATACTTCCCTTTTTCATAAGTCCGGTGTTGGCTGAAAACTTTCCTACTAGGAGAACACAAACATATTACACTGCACTGACCTCCAAATAGCACAGTGTAGACTGCAAATATTTTTGTTTTCTTTTAATACTCAGTTACTCAAAGTTAATGTGGTTTAAGTCAACCCTCATTGCTTTCTCACTTTGTTTTTGTTTACCTAGAGTGACCTCATATTTTCCTATGTTTACTTCCTGTCACCAGATGACCCCACCTTACTGATCTAAGATTGTTTTTGCTGTACTATGTAAGACACTCTCTCATCCACTTTTATTTCATGTTGACTTATTCTTTTCATAAGCCTTAAATGCTCTTTACGCTCTATAAAATATAGCTATGCCTACATAAGAGTCCCCATGTTTTTTTTTTTACCTTTTATATTAGCTTTTATATGCTTTTGGTTTAGGCTCAGGTGATTCCTTTGTTAGCGGCCAAGACATTGGGATCCACTATACTTTGCTCTAAGTAAGTAACTAAAGCACAGGAGCTACCTCTAACTAACTTGAACCCCAAGTCATAGCTTACCCTTTCCCAAGTCACATGACATATCCTACACACACCCTAAAACCTATATGTCCCTCTGCTACCCCTCCTCAACCTCCTCTTTTGATTTTTATATGTGATCAAAACAGTGGTTCAGTTATGGTGGGAACTAGTTTTATATACCAGAGTTTAACAGTTGACTATTGGTTTATTCTTTACTGCTAACGACCTGCTTTTGCAGCTAACTTCGAGATAAAAAGTAATAGTCACTTATGTTAAGTATATTAGACAGTTTAGTTAAGACTTATTGTAGGGCCTAGTACCCTAGTGCTGAGGACATGAATATGTAGTTTATGTGTCTTGCATTAACGTGGCTGAGAACACTATTACAGCTCTTCACAGCTTTATATGTAGTCAGGGGTCATAGCATACTCTAAGTCTTTCCATTTATATGTGTTCATTCCAGACTAATTCAAGAAAAGGAAAGTGTGGAGTGATATGTAGATAGGACTCAACTAGCTTCCCCAAATCTGATATGCTCCCAATATCAGATGTATAGAAATGTGCAAGTAGTGATGGGTGTGGGGAGCGCTCTAAAAGAGCTGTGAGTATAAACTATGATTTGAAGTGTGTATACACTGTGATAGAATGTGTATGGATTTACCAAATATAATTTCTTTGAATAAATATAATTACTTTGAATCATAAATTTTTGTGTGGTTCTGGTGTTATATAGTGTCTCTCCAAAAAATGTGAACAAATAAACAAACAAAAACAAAACGTTGATTCTTAAAATTCTTCAAGGACAATTTTTATAAAATCCTTCTATTTATTCAAAATGTGTATGCTCGGTGTATTATCACTGTACCTTTAAATAAATTGATGTGCCTCTAAATAAATTGATACACAAATTGTGCTTCAAAATGGATAGACAAACAAATCGTTATGAATTTAAAACGTGATGAATTTAAAACGTGATGAATTTAAATGAATAAACAAACAAATCGTGATGAAAAAAATGACTTAACTTCTAGATGAATAAACAAACAAATCGTGATGAATTTAAAAAACTTTACTAAGATAAAAAACAGTATAAGATCGTTTCAATCGTATTTTATGGTTATACCATACAATGAATCTGTTTAGAGCATGTGGGGGTACATCTTTATCGTAAAACAATTCTAAAAGTTCGGATTTTTAATCCTTATGGTGGAAGTTCGGATTTGTAATCCTTATGGTTTTCTTAAGTTGTGGCCACAACCAATTTTAAAACAGTTAAAATCCAAATGTAGTACTGTGCTGTTGTTAATTTTGCAGTTTATTCTCCCCCTAACCGGACCTCTGATATTCCTTACCTCCGTGTTTTCTTTGTATTACCTTGGGTTCTGGGAAGAGTGCTTTTTGTAAGTAGGTCGAGTTCTCCAAGCGGCTTTGCCGCTGTTTGAATTTCCTCCGCAACTACTTCCTACCCTGATGTGCGTGTGACGTTGACGTTGTACACGGAGGACCAATCAGGCAACCGGATCGTGGGGGGAGTGTTTCTTGTACTGGAGCCAATCTTTCCACACTCGATGTCAGGTTTTCTACGCGTTTCAGCGCCGTAACTTGCGCCTTTATCCCCACACCCATCACTACTTGCACATTCCAGACTAATTGTATGGGCCTTGAAGAGTTGTATAGGCATTCATTGCTAATAACTTATCTTTCCTTTTTTTTTAAAGGTGAGTATATCTTTATGCGGATACTATATATGTATTTTTGCACCCTACCTAGACCCTACTTTGTGTACTTTTCCCATATGTATTATTCATTTACTATATGTATATGGGGTTGAGCAAATATTGTTTTCTTTAATATTTGCCTCCATAGGGGTCTAGTTATTGTATATGCACTCTACATTCTATCAATGAGTTTCTGATGTTTACCTGAGGCTTATTTGTTAGGATATCAAGTTACCCAGGCTCTAACCCTAATTGAAACTACGGTCTTTTACCTTACTAACACCGTTTATGATAGACTAGAGACACTTATTTTTCAGTATGGGAGGCAATCCCTCATGCAGCAATAACTCTCTCTATGTACCTTGGTGTAACATTAAAGTAAATTCCCCCTACGCAGCATAACATAAATCTATATACTCGGTGTAAATCCCCCACTACAATTTCTAGCTATTCACTTAGAGATCTCCCGATACCCAATTTTATTTAGATTACTTTAAAAGGCTCCGCCCCTCCTTATCCCCCCACAAAGAGTGGCTCTGGCCCACTGATCTTCCCCCTCCCCCACGCCATGCTACTGACCATTCTTTTTTTTTTTCTTATATATATATTAATATACTTGTTATATATTCTATTTCTAGGTTTGCATTCATTAACACTGCCTGAACCTTTGAACCACTCACTCTCCATATACCACAGCAATAGGCTTTCCAAACACATATATGTACACCATAATATGATCTGTCATATATAGTTGGTAGCACTTGTTTACAAAAAAAAAGAGGTCCTTCACAACTCTGCACAGGTTAACCTTCATCGTTGTAATTCTCTATCTACCACTGCTCAACACTAGCCAATGAACAAGATAATTTATATTTGTTGCTCCAAACTTTTGTTGTGTAATTGTATCATGTTCTCACGCTGTGCAGACAAACTGTTGTATGTTATATTTCCTTTTCTTTAACCTCAATAAAAAAATAAATAAATAAATAAAAAAAAGTTATTATAGGAAATGAACCTTTGATCCCACTACTCAATATATGAGGAAACTTATCACACTTGTCGATAAAGCATTTTTAGAAGGCATTGTAAATAAAAAAGAACAAGATTTTCTGATCTCTACCAATCCAAATGTGGCATATTACTATAATTTGCCCAAAGTGCATAAAAGTAAGTCCAAAGTGGCTTTAGGGAGAATGGCGGGCCCCTTTTGCGACCCTTCTTTGCATAATCTGTGAGTTTCCCCTTTGGGTGTGGTCCCAAAGAAGACAGCTGACCAGTTCAGGATGATTCACCATTTATCTTATCCAAAAGGGTCATCAGTGAACGGTTATGCGTCCTTTGACAAAGCGATGAATGTGGTCAGAAGGGTGGGTAAGGGCACCTTATTGGTGAAGGTAGATGTGGAGGCAGCCTTTAGGGTGTTACCAGTATACCCAGTTTTTCATCATTTGTTGGGTTGCCATTTTCAGGGAGAATTCTTTGTAGGTTTATGCCTACCTATGGGCTGTTCAATTTCGTGCTCATACTTTGAGAAATTTAGCTCCTTTGTAGAATGGGTTGTGAATGAAAAAGCGGGTCAGGATTCAATAGTCCATTATTTGGACGGTTTTTTGTTTGTTGGGTCAGCTGACTCTAGGGATTGTGAGCTCTTGTTTGAAACATTTATGGAAACTGCCGAGCAGTTCGGGATCCCGATAGCAGTTGAAAAAGCAGAGGGTCCGGTGGCCACTCTGAGCTTTCTGGGGATTCAGATTGATTCAGTAAGGATGGAGTGCTCTTTGCCTCAATAGAAGGTGAAGGACTTGAGATTGGTCATTTCAGGGGTGCCGCGTAAAAGGAAGGTGACATTGAGGGAGTTGCAGTTGCTCCTGGGCAAACTAAATTTTGCCTGTTGCGTGATCCTAGTGGGGAGAGTCTTGGGGAGGAGGCTGTCCTTGGCAACTGGGGGCCTGAAGGAACTGCATCACAGGGTCTGCCTTTCGAAAGATTTGAAGATGGACTTGCGGGTATGGTTGGTATTTTTGGAGGAGTTCAATGGCCAGTCATTCATGCAGGAAGTAGCAGTGTGAGATGCAGGAAGTAGCAGTGTGAGGAAGTAGCAAGTGGTGTTTCGATACCTGGCCTATGAGTTGGAGAGAGGGGGCTTGACCAGGAACTTCAGCTCCTTCAGGTGTTTCTATTGGAGTGTTAACCCAGGAAGCAGAACATAATTGCTGACTCTCTTTCCCCATTGCAGTGGGAGAGATTCCGAGAAACGGCTCCGGAAGCAGAGGAGGAGGGGGTGAGTTGCCCTTGGGAGTTGGGGCAGATAAACTTTCTAGATGATTGAAGTTAGCAAAAGGGGCTTTAGCCCTCAATACTTGGAAAGCATTTGTCCCAGTGTGGGTGAGTTGGTTTGAAAGAATGGGGAAGTGTGGAGGCAAGATGCCAATGAGCAGGAGAGTGACATGCCTAGTGGAGTGGATAAAGGAATGGAATGAGGCAGTGATGTCAAAAGCCATGGTAAAATGGCAGTTGGCGGCGTTAGCCTTTCTTTTCAAATTATTAGGTTGGAGTGATCTGATGAAGGAATTACTGGTCAAATTAGCTGTGAAGAGAATCTGTAAAGGTCAGAGACCGGTAGACAAGAGGCGGCCGTTAGTTTTCTCTTTACTGCAGAGAGTGGTTAAGGCGTTGCCTGGAGTTTGTAAATCAAGGTTTGAGGTTTGTTTGTTTAGAGTTGGTTTGTTTTGGCCTTTGTCGGAGTGTTTAGAGTATTGGAGTTGGTGGGGGCAAATAAGAGTGTATATTATCAAAATATCAGTTTGGGGTGGTGCTAATTAGGGCTTTGGAAGTAGCTGGGGTGGACCCAAAGGAATTTGGCTGCCATTCCTTCCGAATTGGGGCTGCAACGGAGGCATATGAATTGGGTTTGAGTGAGCAGGTGGTTAAGCATGTTGGGAGGTGGAGAATTGGGTGGTAAAAAAGTTATGTTAGGCCAAATCTGAGAGTTTAGTATTTTGTGTCTCCTAGCAGGTCTGGTTCATTGTTGGATAGTGGGCCACTCATACATTTATTGGGCGAGAAAGATGGCAGTAGTGAAAGATTCTGGGATCCAACTGAGCCTTCCTGTGGAGAAAGTTTTGGTTAGATGGTTTGAGGTGAGAGGTCTTAGATGGCAAGCCATAGTAAACATGGTTTGTGATTATGCTAGGTTGTACAGGCCTCCTGATATCCTGGTGATCCAGGCGGGAGGGAATAACCTAGGTTTTATGCCTCAGAAGGAGGGGAAATGGGGAATGAGGAGGCTTAAGGAGATTTTTCCTCAATTGCTTATTATTTGGTCAGAAATTGAGACCAGGCTCATGTGGAGATCTGCTTGGGATGTCAGGGGGCTTGATACCTCTAGAAGAAAAGTTAATAGAACAATTTCAAGTTTTGTAGCTCAGTTGGGGGTTTTTGGCATTCACCATGTGGAATTTTAAGGGGAGTCGGGGAGATGTTTCTTCTTAAAAGTTGGAGTGCATCTAAATGAAGTCGGGCTACACCTGTTTAATTTTAATCTGAGGGAAGGGGTGCAAAAGGCCTTTGTCCATGTGTGTGGCGCTCAACTTTAGGTTGTGCTATGTCGGGTGCTGACCTTATGAGGCGAGTTTAAGATTAAGTGGTACCTCCCTTGAAGTTGGGGGAGAGTTTAAAGATTGGGGGCGTGCCTGGCAGTAGCCAGTGGAAGGCACGTGTGGCTATCTGGTAGGCGTCACCCTAGGTTATTAACAAAATGTCACTGTGGTTTTATGGTTGTTAAGTTTTCATTATGAGTTAATAAATGCAGACTGTGGCCATTTTCACCCCATCATATTGTACTTGTGTCAATTATTGGTGTGTGCAGAGAGTACCGAGTGTGGGAGTCAATCAAACCCCAGAAGGAAAGAAATTCAGTGGAGGGGTTAGTGACCACACTGTAGGCCGCAAAGTAAGGTTGCTAGGGAAGGTAGTAATTAGGGGGAGGTGTTAAGGAGTGCTTAAATAGGGGGGACCAGCGGAAGCTGTCAGACAGTCTATTTTGAAGCAGGAAGAAACTCCCACCCTCCATCTCTGTTCTAAAGATTGAGGTTGTCGCAGCTGTGGCGGGTGCTGGCCTTATGAGGCGAGTTTAAGTGGTACCTCCCTTGAAGATGTGGGAGAGTTTAAAGATTGGGCACGAGCAAAATCCAATGCGCGCTAACTGCAGGATTTCGGATATTACGACCTCGTTAACTTCTTCTCCCCATAGAGTTCAATGGAGCAAATTATAAAAAAAATAAATGAAAAAAAACTAACACTTATTGCTCGTGTACAAGTCGTGCAGCAAATCAGTTGCGAAAACACTGTGCGCGTTATGGCTTTTTCGCATTTGGGGTTGCGTAGCTATTACAAGTTGCAAAATAACTTATTTTGCGCACGCATTAAGCCGTATAATCTAAACAGTCAAATCGCATGCGTGTTCACGTATTCACCAATAGAAGTCAATGGAGAAGACAAATAGAAAGAAAAAACACACAAAAACCCTGATATGTTGCAGCCCTTGACGTATTCTCCTTGAAAAGTGTACATGGAAATGAGAATATTTCATATAGCGAAAATGTTTTCGAACCGGAATATGTTCTATATATGTATAAATAAATATTTCTCTATATATGAGATCATTTTTGGACTGATATATCTATTTATAGCGAGATATGGATATGAATATATACATATGGCTAGATATCTTGAGATCTATATGCAAATGTCACTTTGAAAATCCCTCTGAGATATTGTTTAATGTGCATAAGATTGTAATGTAAAATATTTTCATATTTGCATACCTTAACATATCTCTATTCATATAAATCCATGTTTCTCTATGTATGTGTATGTATGTCAATTTAAAATCCATGCTTTGGCTTTTTTTTTTTTTCTAAAGCCCGAGATCTCCTGTCTTTGAGCCCTTATAACTTTTGTGTGCAATATTTTTTTAAATAATTTTTATTAGACAGTGTTAAAATGAGTGTAACTGTACTTTGTAATGTATTTTTGAAGTGTTTCGTGAAACTTTTATGTTGTGCAAAACTGTTAACTACAGCTCTTTGAGCGGGGAAAGGATTGTTGCGTAAAATAGCTGTGCAATGGAAATTGTTTGTGAAAAGACCACATTGCGTGGAAAACTCATAATGCGTGACTTGTAATCTTGCCCAAAGTGAGTTGTAAATATCTAACATTTCAATGTACTTCAAAAAAAAGAAAATGTTCTCTTTATATATATATATATATATATATATATATATATACTGTATATATATATATATATATATATATATATATATATATACACACAGTATATATATATATATATATATATATATATACACACAGTATATATATATATATATATATATATATATATATGTGTGTATATATATATATATATATGATTTTTTTGTAAAATGTATACCTATATCTATATGACTATATACAGGTATAGACATACACAGATACAGTATATATAGAAATATCTAATCAAGCACAATCGTTTACTTTCAACTAACAATAGTCACTTGTAATCTATCCCTATATTTTTTATTGCAAGAACTCTTCCCCTGCCCACCCTTGGGGGCCGAATTATTAAGACCGCTGCTCCTGAGTTAAGGCCACTGCTCGGATACGATCAGGATGATTGACACCCCTGCTAGCGGCTGATTGGCCATGAATCTGCAGGGGGCGACATTGCACAAGCAAGGAATGCTTGTGCAATGATAAATGCCGACAGCGTATGCTGTCGGCAATTATCGATGTGGGGCGGACATTAGACATGTGCGTTTTGTTTCAGCCGAATTCGTTTTTCGGACGAATTTTGACAAATTTTGAGATTCGGATGCATCCGAATTTCCAAATCCGCACATCCTGAAAAATTCCGAAAATTAATAAATTAGTTTCCAAATTTTCGGATCCATTATTCATATTCGGAATATTTAATTGTAATGTAATGTAATGTAAGGTTTAAACCGCACATCGCCGACACTAACTCTAAGTCTAAATAATTAAATAAAGCTATTAACCCCTAAACTGCCGTTCCCTGACATCGCCAACACTAACTAAACCTATTAACCCCTAAATCGCACCCCCCCACATCGCAAACACTAAGTAAATCTATTAACCCCTAAACCGCACTTCCCCGACATCGCGGACACTAACTAAATCACTAAATAAAGCTATTAACCCCTAAACCACCGTTCCACAACATCTCCAACACTAACTAAACCTATTAACCCCTAAACCGCCGTTCCGAAACATCATCGAAACATACTAAACATATAAACCCCTAAACCGCCGTTCCCAAACATCGCTGACACAAATTAAACCTATTAACACCTAAACTGCTGTTCCCCAAAATCGCTGACACTACCCAAACCTATTAACCCATAAACCACACCCCTCCGTCATAGCAAACACTAACTAAACCTTTTAACCCCTAAACTGCCGTTCCCAAACATCGCCGACACTAACTAAACCTATTAACCCCTAAACTGCCATTTCCAAACATCCCCAAAACTAACTAAACCTATTAACCCCTAAACCGCCGGACCCCACATCGCAACAACCTAAATTAAACTATATTAACCCCTAACCCTAAACCTAACCGTAACCCTAACCCTAAACCTAACACCTACTAACTTTAACATAATTAAAATAGAGCTAAATTAAAGTTACAATGATTAACTAAATAATATATTAAACTAAATACAAACTTACCTGTGAAATAAAACAAACCTAAGCTAGCTACAATATAACTAATAACTGTTATTAACTATTTACTAACTACCTAGTTATTAAAATAAATACAAACTTACCTGTGAAATAAAAGTAAAACCTAAGCTGCCTTACACTAAAACCTAACATTACAAAAAAAAAACAAAAAAAAACTACCATTACAAAAGATAACAAACAAAATTATCCAAAACAATAAAAATTATTCCTATTCTAATACCCCGTTTTAAAAAAACACACAAAAAAACACCCCAAAATAAAAAAAAACAAATCTATAATAAACTACCAAGGGCCCTTAAAAGGGCCTTTTGTAAGGCATTGCACTAAAGTTAACAGCTCTTTTGCTAAAAAAGAAAATCAAACACCCCCTAACAGTATACAAACCCCCACCCCCCCCAAACGCACAAAATAAAAATAAAGTTGTTAAAACTAATCTACCCATTGCCCTGAAAAGGGCAATTGTATGGGCATTGCCCTTAAAAGGACATTTAGCTTTTTTACTGCCCAATAAAAATAAAAAATGGCTATTCTAAAAAAAAACACACCCCAAAATAACAAACAAATGATTCAAAATAATAAAATTATTCCTATTCTAAACCGTTTAAAAAAAACACACCCCAAAATAAAAGAACCCTAATCTATAATACACTACCAATAGCTCTTAAAAGGGCCTTTTCTATGGCATTGCCCTAAAGAAATCAGCTCTTTTGCTACAAAATAAAAACAAACACAGCTAACATTACAAACCCCCACCCCCCAAACTCACAAAAAAAAAACTAACTAAAAAAAACCTAATCTACCCATTGCCCTGAAAAGGGCATTTGTATGGGCATTGCTTTTTTACTGCCCATTTTAAAAATAAAAAATGGCTTTTCTAAAAAAAAAAAACACCCCAAGAATTAAAATTATTCCTATTTTAAACCGTTTAAAAGAAAACCCACCCCAAAATAAAAGAAACCTAATCAAAGGGCATTCAGCTCTTTTAAGACAAGCCCAAACCCTAATCTAAAAAAAAAAACACCCCAAAAAACCTTAAAAAACCACTAACCCCTTTTTAGGTTCTAACAGTTGCTGAAGTCCGGCCTGAACGATCTTCAACCCAGCGGCTCCATCTTCATCTAGGCGGTTCCATCTTCATCATCCCTGCTTTGAACAGCCAATAGGATTTAAGCAGCTCTAATACCTATTGGCTGATTTAAAATTTTCAGCCAATAGGAATGCAATGGTACCCCCAGTATAAAAGGGGTACCTTGCATTTGAATCCTCAGTGTGCGGCTGACGATCGCATGAAGAGGACCTCCACGTCGGAAATGGTTGGATCGCTGGACCTCCGCCTGGACCTTCCCCTCCGCAGGGATGTAGAAGATGCTGGTCTCTCGATGGATGAAGATGGAGCCACCTGGATGAAGATGGACCTCCGCCTCCGCGCATCGACTGCTCCGCCTCCACATGGATGAAGAAGATGCTGGTTCCCCCGAAGATGGAGCTGCCTGGATAAAGATGGAGCTGCTGGGATGAAGATCGTTCAAGCCGGACTTCAGCAACTGTGAGTACCTGAAGAGGGAGGTAGTGGGAGGTATATTAAGACCTAGTGACCCCCCTAAAGTGCAGGTAACTAATACTAATAAATACCAGCTACAGGCACCAACAACAATAGTGATAGGAAATATACCTAATGAAATGCAGGTTTTTCAGAAGGGCCAGCCAAACCAAAAAGGAAGAGGCGGCCACATAAGAGGGGGGGCAAACGCAGGAACAAACAGGTACACGTTAAGACCTCAGACTCAGCAACAACAAAAAACAAGAACAAATAGAAGATCTAACGATCTTGAACCTTTCAGACATCATATTAGATGAGGATGAGCAAAAAGTCATTAAATATGGTCTGGGCTTTGTTCCTTCATCAGACTTCAATCTTTTTGAGACCATTCTTGATCTCAATAAGTTTGTAAGGAATTTAACACTCAAAAAATGCTTTAAAAATTATAGAATAGATGTATACTTTAAAGAAGCTATTGATTATCTATCTCTCCTCAGTTTGGAGATGGAATCTAAAAATGAAGAAAAATTTGAAACTAAGTTTAAGGCAGTATCCGAAATTTATCCAACTAGGAAAAGAGGGATTTATCTAGACTCATTCCATAAGAGAGTAGAAAAAGAATTAATAGAATTACACAAATCACTTTCAGAGAGAACAAGTAAACAACATAATCTCACAAAAGTAGAACAGGAAGCTATTTTAAGATTAAAATCTAACAAGGATCTAGTGATTCGTAGAAGTGACAAAGGAGGGAATATTGTCATTCTTAATAAAAAAGATTAAGTACAAGAAGCGGAAAGACAGCTGGGAGATATAGAAGTATATCAGAAGCTTAGCACTGATCCTACTGCTGCTTTCAAAAGAAGTCTTGAACAAATCTTGGATGATGGTAAAGATCTAGGAATAATTGATAATGATACTTATGTTTATCTATGTGTCAAGAATCCCAGAATTCCCATTTTCCACCACCTCTCCAAGACACATAAAATTCTTGAAAATATACAAGGACGCCCAATTGTTTCTGACATTGGGTCACTGTTGGAACCCTTGGGGAGGTGGATGGAAAGTATCCTTCAACCGTTAGTCAGGATGTTGCCTTCATTTGTACAAGACACTAAGCATCTTTTGGTTATGCTGGATAAAATAAACTGGGAACCAGATTTTACTTGGATGACGATTGACGTTGTGAGTTTATATTCCAGCATACCACTAGATAAAGGCATGGTGGCTGTTGCTTTTTTTCTTGACAACTATAAAGGTTATACAAATGTTTATAAAAGCTTTATTCTAAGAGTATTGTACTTCTTGCTTACACACAATTACTTCTCCTATGGCAGTGATTTTTACCTACAGAAAAGAGGCACAGCTATGGGGGCAACATTTGCCCCTGCCTTTGCTAATCTATACATGGGTTGGTGGGAGCTAACCCATGTGTATAGGGAGGATTGCCGCCATGGGGGAAGTATTGTGATGTACAAGAGGTACATCAATGATTTACTCTTTATTAGGCAGGGCACCACACAGGAAAGTCTGAATTTTGTCAATTATATTAATGAAAACAATATAGGCCTGAGTTTTACAAGTGTGAAGGACAAGCAGAGTATTGAATTTTTGGATCTCATCCTTCTGGGAGAAGGAAATAAGATTGTAACTAAATTACACCGTAAACCTATATCAGGCAATAGCATTCTGCATGCAAAAAGTATGCATCCAAAGCACACATGCTTTGGCATCCTCAAAGGCGAATTTGTTCGCCTTAGAAGGAATTGTTCCTCTATAGAGAATTTTCATAAATTGGCAGATGGATTTAGAGAGAGATTTCTTGGAAGGGGCTTTTTCTATAAATCGATAATGAAAGCTTATCATATGGTGGCAAAGATGGACAGGGATGTAATGCATAATAATAAAAACAAGACCATAAGTAAATTGGATACCAAGCATAACCCAATTTTTGTGACAGATTACAGTAACCAATTTGATGAAATCTCAAGTATAATAAAAAAAATGTTTACCTATACTGAAAGGAGATGAAGATCTCTATGATATGGTTAAGGAAGGGTGTAGATGTGTTTCACGAAAAAATAAAACGATTGGTAACATTTTAGCTCCGAGCGAGATAAGAACACTTCCTGTTAAAACTAACAGTTGGATGGAATGTAAGGGACACTACAGGTGTGGTAAGATGCAAAGCATGTTCATATACCCTACCAGGGAAAACATTACAGTCAGTGAATACACAAAAAGTATTCATGATGGATGCTTGCACTAACTGTCGTAACACTTATGTAGTGTACCTAATAACTTGCTTTGAGTGTAAAAAACAGTATGTAGGCCTCACTACGAGAGAAGCCATAGATAGAATAAAGGAACATCTAAATGGAATGAAATTGGATGACTCTGACTTACAAGTATCAAGACATTTTAAATTCTGCCATGATGGCAATGCTGATAATCTTAAATGAAAGATTATTGAATGGGTCAGAACCCCTAGAAGGGGTGGAGACAGGGACAAAATGCTTCGCACACGTGAAACATTTTGGATTTTCCAATTGAAAACTAGAGCCCTGGAGGGTATGAATATACATACCAATTTAATAAACTGCTGGCGTTAAACAAAATAAACAGTATCACTTACATCATATATGGGAATAAGCACATTAACATGTATACATATAGTAGAATATTACATACAAATGGAATAGATCTAACTCATTAAATAAAATATATTTTTTTGAACAACACTCTCCATAAATAGGAGCTGTTAGTTTATCTCTAATAAAGGTGATTTCAATTATTCTCCTTTTACTAACTAATTTTGTGCATTTTATGTTTTTGATATACAAGTAATATATGTATTTAGCCAAATGAAATGTTACATATATTTTGTTGTAGATACATTAGTAGAATTTTTTTAAAGTATGTATATAAGCAAATATAGTGACTGTGGTTAAGGGTTAAGATCTCATAAGACACACTATATTACATCCATATTTATGTAAACTTTGTATCAGTACTGCTGTTTTCAAAAAAGCACACTTTTAATTTTTTGACTTATACAGCAAGAGTTAAAATTTCTTAGCGCTGCATATTATGTCAGGATAATCAATGTAATTTAAGAGGGCTGTGAGTCAGAGACAGACAGAGAGACTGGCTCTCTGTGATTTTACCTTATATGTTGACGTTTTTACCTTTTTGTACCTGAAATAAACGTGGTTTTACTTTTGAGTCTTTTGCCCCGACTCACATTACTTTTTCTTACACTTGGATACATTTAACAGACCTACAGAAGTCTGTCGCTGTAAGCAGCTGCTTTTGAAGGAGGAGCTGAATGGTTATACTACCGAATGGAGAGGTGGAACTAAGGGAGGAACTTTACCAATGATACGAAGAGGATCGTAGTGGAGTTAAGCTTAAATAGCGGAAGAGGCTTTAAACGGAGTACATAAAAGGTACTGTTTATCCACTGCATTTAACCTCTAACACGTATTGACTGTTTCTTTTCCTCGACTAGGGGACTATTGTTTACCTGATCCACTATCTATACTGGTTGAGCGCTAATTTAGGGTTTTGTTTTAGAGGGAGTGTACCTAAAGAGGGGTTAGCGTTTTTTTAAGGTTTTTTTGTGGTGTTTTTTTTTTTAGATTAGGGTTTGGGCTTGTCTTAAAAGAGCTGAATGCCCTTTAAAGGGCAAGAAAAATAGATGAATGCCCTTTTAAGGGCAATGCCCATACAAATGCCTTTTTCAGGGCAATGGGTAGATTAGCTTTTTTAGTTAGGTTTGTAATGTTAGGGGGTGTTTGTTTTTATTTTGTAGCAAATGAGCTGATTTATTTAGGGCAATGCCCTACAAAAGGCCATTTTAAGGGCTATTGGTAGTTTATTATAGATTAGGTTTTTTTTTTTTTTTTTTTAAAGGTTTAGAATAGGAATAATTTTTATTCTTGGAGTGTTTTTTTAGAATAGACATTTTTTATTTTTAATGGGCAGTAAAAGAGCTGAATGCCCTTTTCAGGGAAATGGGAAAATTAGGTTTAACAACTTTATTTTTATTTTGTGGGTTTGGGGTTTTGTATACTGTCAGGGGGTGTTTGTTTTTCTTTTTTATAAAAAGAGCTGATTTCTTTAGAGCAATGCCCTACAAAAGGCCCTTTTAAGGGCCCACAAAAAGCCCTTTTAAGGGTCCTTGGTAGTTTATTATAGATTAGGTTTTTTTTTTATTTTGGGGTGTTTTTTTTTTTTTAAACAGGGTATTAGAATAGGAATAATTTTATTGTTTTGGATAATTTTGTTTGTTGTTTTTTGTAACGGTAGTTTTAT
Source organism: Bombina bombina (assembly GCF_027579735.1). NCBI lineage: Eukaryota > Metazoa > Chordata > Amphibia > Anura > Bombinatoridae > Bombina > Bombina bombina. The sequence continues at coordinate 178,473,409 of NC_069499.1, read as the reverse complement.
TTTTGGTAATTTTAGAGTTTTTATTTTTTGTAGTGTTAGGTTTTAGTGTAAGGCAGCTTAGGTTTTACTTTTATTTCACAGGTAAGTTTGGATTTATTTTAACTAGGTAGTTAGTAAATAGTTAATAACTATTTACTAACTAGTCTACCTAGTTAAAATAAATGCAAAACTTTCCTGTGAAATAAAAACCTAAGCTAGCTACAATATAACTATTAGTTATATTGTAGATAGCTTAGGTTTTATTTTTATTTCACAGGAAAGTTTGTATTTAGTTTTAAATAGGTATTATTTAGTTAATCATTGTAACTTTAATTTAGCTCTATTTTAATTATGTTAAAGTTAGGGGGTGTTAGGGTTAGGTTTAGGGGTTAATATAGTTTAATTTAGGTTGTTGCAATGTGGGGGGTGCGGTTTAGGGGTTAAAATGTTTAGTTAATGTCAGCGATTTAGGAGTTAATACATTATTTAGTGATTTAGTTAGTGATGGCGATGTTTGGAACGGCAGTTTAGACGCTAATAGGTTTAGGTAGTGTTGGCGATGGGAGGGTGCAGTTTAGGGGTTAATATGTTTAGTTAGTGTTGGCGATGTTGGGGAACAGCGCTTTAGGGGTTAATAACTTTATTTAGTGATTTAATTCATGTTGGCGATGTGGGGGGGCTGCTGTTTAGGGGTTAATAGGTTTAGGTAGTGTTGGCGATGTGGGGGGACAGCGCTTTAGGGGTTAATAGCTTTATTTAGTGGCGGCGTTGGTGGCTGCTGCGGTTTCAGATAATATTGTTTTGGCATTCGCCGGCACATTAGATCCTTTTTTTTTTTCGGATCCATTTTTTATTCATATGCATTATTTTATAACTTAGTTCAGAATAGAATAATGTATATGAAATATGGATCAGAAAAAACAAATGGATCAGAAAAAACGAACGGATCCAAAAACGATTTAACGGAACGTAAATAATTTGGCGAAAAGATTTTTTATTTTTTTTTAATCTTAACTAAACTAATTTGCCGAAACGAAATTATTTTTTTGTTAATTGAAAACGAAACAAAACTAATTTTTCAGCGGCGCACATGTCTAGCGGACATTGTTACATTGGTTCCTTGGAATCATACACAAAATTAAACTACCTCCTTTCTCTTTTCGGCAGACTGGGCTGCTGTGGTTGAGAAGAATACTAAAGTTAACTGGAAAAAAAACATTACTTTCTTTTTTATATATATTATAAAGTGGTCTATCCATGAATATGAAAAACTATTTCTAATTACCCTTTCATAAAAGAAAATTTTAATATGGTTGGTTTTTCTGAGCAATAATAATTTTTGTCCCTTGAATCAGAAAAAATAATAATATTTGATTAACCCACTCAACTCAGAGGTTACCTGTGACAAAAGAGGGTTAAAGGTAGGTACCATTATTTTAGATGTTTGGATAAAAGCTAAGTATTAGAGGGATTGATGGTTTATACTTTTTTTCCCTCTTACACTTTTAAGCATTAATAACAAATGCAGAGTTCAGCACAGAGAGAGAAAAAAATCAATTCTATTTTCCAAGCTAAATCTTTAGATTGTTCTTTACAGATATAGAGACTCATCAGGTATGCAGAAGGAGTAGAGGGGAAGAGCACAGAAAAGCAAAGAATCCCAGCTCTGCTTTTGGCGCAGCTCCAGTGCAATGATATATATTTTTTTTAAAACCAGATTTGAGCAAAAAAAATCAATAGCATCTGTGGTATTATGGTTAATTAAAGATGCTCTTGAACAGAGCTGAGAGATGAGAGGTTTGAACAGGCAGTGAGACAGCTGAAACCTGATTAGCCACAAGAAACGCTTTTTTATATTTGAGTGGACGGGCCAGGGACTAGTTTACGTGGGAATATGGGGAAAAAATGCTTTTACTTTTACTTTCTTTAAGTAATCAATATACCCACATTACTAGTCTGCTTTTACCTCTTGTATATTCCACTCACTACCTTTTTAGCCTACAGCTTTCAGAGGCTTCAGGCAGGAATGAAATCTAGGCTTTTTAACCACTTTGCTACTTGACATAATGAAATAGCTTTATTAAGATGCATGACACACCGCATCTAAAGGCACATTTTGGACTAGATACATTGTTCTCCTGTTACAGTTGTAAATAGCTGTGCACATACATAATTAACAGCTTTACAGGATGACACAATTTACTTGCCTTATGATACAGTCAAGTAATTGTGCTTATGATCATTAATACCATTTGTTTATATACAACATGCATATGTTTGTTTGCAAGTCTGAAAAAATGGGGTACAATGTATTTTCAACCACTGCAATGAGATGAGTTTTATCAATGTATATATAACCATTTTTATCATGGATCATGCATAGCCAATGTATTCCACTTGTGCTCTTGCAAAGTCATAGTAAAAATGTATACCTCCCCATTAAAATAATATGTGCATATTTACATATCCCACCCGCCCCCACTTTCTCTAAGATGCTGTGAAACCAAGTTTCTTTAAAATGTTGTCCTGAAAATATATTTCATAACAGTATTACATATATATATATATATATATATATATATATCCTGCATTTTATTTTCTGCTTTACATGTTGGGGAATGTTTATATTATTATTTTGGCCAATAAAAGGCAAATTAAAGGGTCAGTACATTTGACATCTTTCAAATGTTACTCAGTGTTTCTTGTTATGACTAAATATCAAACGCATATTTGTACAGGCCGCACCTTACATGGAAGTTGTTATACCTGGTTAATTCAGCCCACAGGCATTTTGTATCACACTTACATTTCCTCCCACTGCGCATACTCTGTAATAAGTGCAAGTCTTGTACCTATTCATCAGTCGCTTTCCAAGTTTAGTGCTGCGAGTGTGAGAGGTTGTGCATGTGCATTACATCCCCAAAATGAAGACAGGCACTGGTGATGTCAGCAAGCGAGCATGCACGAAAGGCAAAAATGGCTCAACCAAGATTATAATGATAGGGCCACCCTAAAACCTTTGAAAAAAAAAGAAAAAAAGGACCAGAGGTGTGGGCGGCCAGGTAATAATCCACAGGGCTGATATTTCAAATTATTTATTCACAAAGATAATGATTTATTAATAATGATAAATGAAACTTATATTTAATACATGGTGCATATACAAAATTTTATAAATCATTTCAGAGTTTACCGTCCCTTTAATGTTTATATTTAAAGTGAGTGAGTATAGGCAAGTTTTCATAAAACAATACTCCAAGATAATCTCACATATTAACTAGGGATGGGCAAATGTGCTGAAAGTGTAATTCGTTTGGACAATCGAATGTTGATAAGAATAAAAATCCATTAAAATTCGTTAAACGTTCATAATGAAATTGAATATCCACATTCGAAATTTCAAAATGTAACATTCGATTTAACAAATACTATTCAGAAGTTTAAAGGGACACTGAACCCAATTTTTTTCTATTGTAATTCCAAAAGAGCATGCAATTTTAAGCAACTTTCTAATTTACTCCTATTATCAATTTTTCTTCGTTCTCTTGCTATCATTATTTGAAAAAGAAGGCATCTAAGCTTTTTTTGGTTTCAGTACTCTGGACAGCACTTTTTTATTGGTGGATGAATTTATCCACCAATCAGCAAGGACAACTCAGGTTGTTCACCAAAAATGGGCCGGCATCTAAACTTACATTCTTGCATTTCAAATAAAGATACCAAGAGAATGAAGAAAATTTGATAATAGGAGTAAATTAGAAAGTTGCTTAAAATTTCATGCTCAATCTGAATCACAAAATAATTTTTTTGGGTACAGTGTCCCTTTAATAGTTCATATGAGGGGGAATTTAGTAAATTGATACATAATAGATAAAATTATATCAATTCGAATGTTTCTATTTTGAAAATTGCATAATTCAAATTTAAAGAGAGCATTTTAAATACTATTACTAATATAAAGATTCAAATTTGAATAATGCATAATTCAAAATGAATATTATATTTAAAGAAACAGAAATACTATTACATAAAACGAATGTTAGACTGTTGTGCAAACATTTGAAATTTGAAACGAATTAACTAATGTGTTAAAATTTGTTTACATTTTCAAATGTTGCAAAATATTCGCCCATCTCCAATAATATCTAGTGGGCAATAACTCATAAATCTTCTCTCTTGTTTTCATACTAGTTGAAATGACACCATGTGCCAGATTACAAGTAAACTTTTAACGCATGCGGGTTAGCGCATATTACAAGTTGAAGATAAAAATGTTTGTAACTTGAGTATTTCTCCTCATGGACTTTAATGGAGAGCGCATATTGGGAAAAAATCAAACAATTGAATAAAAATTATTTTTCTTGTTTTCAGGTATCTGAGTGAAAAGGGATCCAAAGTATATATACATTTGTATATATGTGTATATATGTGTTTAAATGTGTATACATGTGTTTGTTTATATATATATATATATATACACACATATAAATATACAATTAAATACCTTGTCATATACATTTTTACCCTTGTAACTTTTTTTTGATAGTGTATATATGAGTGCAACCCTTAATTTTAATATATTTATGTTATGTTTGGTGAGATCGTGCAAGGCTGTGAAGTATGTGCAGAAAGAATAGGATTAGTAATGCTAAAAACTGTGGGCTAGATTACAAGTGGCCCACTAACAGTTTGTGCGTGAGCGATATTAGGTTTATAGCGTACTGTTACGAGTTGAAAGTAAAACGCGTGAGCACAATCACGATTTACGCATGCCGTGTTAGTAGGACTTCAGAGCTCTTGTTAACTGTTACACTTGATTAAAAAGTGGAAAAACACATTAAAAATATATTTAAAAGAACAGTTACAATCATATTAACACTGTCTGATAAAAATGATTTTAAAAAATTGCATAAAAATGTTATAAGGGCTCAAAGATATGAGGTCTCAGGAAGGCAAATGGCTTTTAACATAGACATACATATATTCTGCTATGTGAAGAACATTATAGAGAAGAAAACTGTTGTGTAATAGCTCTTTAGAACAGTGTAGATATACCCTCAATATGACATAAATCTCTCAATATGTGAAAAAACACGTGTATGAATGGAAAGATAGGGTAAGCGCTCAGAACCTGAGCAAACTGTGGGTGAGGAAATGAAAACAAATATAAAAAAGATATAATAAAATGGGTAAAGAAGGCAATTTATTAAGCTATAGAAAGTCGACAAGGTCTATTATTAGATAAGTGAAATACAATGAATACTAGTTAATCTAGCTAGATATAAAGATGCCGGCATCTAAGTAAAATGAATATTAAGAACTTGGTAATACCAATTCATATAAAAAGCATACATAAAATAGCAATACTAAATGGTTAATCCATAAAGAATCGGTAAAGACAAAACATGTTTTAAACACATAGAATAAGTGTGTAAAAATACAAAGTCCAAATCACAGTTTCTGTGCAGAGTACGGAATGGATCAAAGTTTCTGTGAAAACAGATTGGTGTAAACAGATAGCCAATCTTAATTGGGTTATAGATGAATGAGATCCTAGTCGTGGCAAGGATAGGATGAGATGTTGAGGAATATATCCTCACTGTGCACAGTTACAGAGTACCTTATTATCCATGATCAGTGTGAGACACTGCTTGTTCGTCTAGAGTATGTGGCTTCCTGGTCACGTGACTTTGATATATCCAATCAGATCCTCTACTCTTCTCCATCTATACTTCTTCGCTGGGTAAAATTATCAACAGTTATGGCTTCAAATACCACCTCTATGCTGATGACATCCAGATCTACCTCTCCACCCCAGCCTCTGCCAGGCTGATCCCCCTTTCCGGTCACTCTGTATCTGCTGCACCTCTCTGTAAGTCCCTTCATTGGCTCCCCATTCACAGCAGAATTAAATTCAAAATTCTCACCATTACATACAAAGCTCTCACTTATGCGGCTCCCCTATAACCTATCCTCTCTAATAAACAAGTATACTCCAACCCGCCCACTAAGATCCAACAATAACCTGCTCCTGGCATCCGTGACTATCACCTCCTCTCATGCTAGACTGCAAGACTTCTGTTGTGCAGCACCTACCCTCTGGAACACTCTCCCTCATGCTGTCAGGCTTTGCCCTAATCTTTCTTCCTTTAAATGTTTCCTAAAGACTTTTCTGTTCAGGGAAGCCTACCACCCAACTCAATAATAAATTAATTTCACTTACCGAACATTTCCCTCATCTAACTCTGTATTAACATCTTTCTCAAGCTTGAAGTCCTCACCTCCTGTTTCTCAACCTCCTACCCTTCTAGATTGTAAGTTCCCATGGAGGGCCCTCAATCCCTCCTGTATGTGTTTGTACATTTTGTCCTGTCTTGTACAAGTCTTATATTGTTTTATTTAAATGAATTGTATCCATGGACAGCGCTGTGGAATATGTTGGTGCTTCATAAAGAAAGTATATAAATAAAAATTAGCTTTTAATGTATCATTTAAAATACAAAGGGAGATTGCATTTCATGTTTCAGTGCTGTACTGGCACCTTTATCAAATGTTCCCAAAGTAGAGACAGTCCCAAGGTTAATCCATGCTCAGAGTGATGTCCCACAACGAAAAGTGTGGGACAATACTCTGAGGATGGACTGACCTTGGGACTGTCTCTACTTTGGGAACATTTAATAAAAGTGCCAGTACAGCACCGAAACATCATGCAATCTCCCTTTGTAAACACCGGTGAGTGCTGCCTTTTTTTTAACTTTATATATATATATATATATATATATATATACTGTATATATTATTATTATTATTCTTTATTTATAAAGCGCCAACAGATTCCGCAGTGCTGCCCATGGGTACAAGGATAACAGTACAATGGAGAAACAATACAATAAAAGACAATTTTACAGACAAATACAGGGGGAATTGAGGGCCCTATTCCCGTGGGAACTTACAATCTAGATGGGTAGGAGGATGGGAAACAGGAGGTGGGGACTGCAAAGGTGAGAATGATATTAGTGAGGAGATAGATGAGGGCAACTGTTAGTTAAGTGAAGTTAGTTTGTTAATAAGTCGGGGTGATAAGCTTCCCTGAACAGAAAGATCTTTAGGGAATGTTTGAAGGAGGAGAGGTCCGGGCAAGTCTTGAGGTAGTGCATTCCAGAGGGTTGGTGCCGCACGAGAGAAGTCCTGTAGTCTAGCATGAGAGGAGAGGATGCAAGAAGCAGGTCATTGTTGGATCTTAGGGGGAGGGCAGGAGTATACTTGTTGATGAGTGAGGACAGGTAGGGTGGGGCAGCATTGGTGAGGGCTTTGTAGGTCAGGGTGAGAATTTTGAATTTAACTCTGCTGTGAATGGGGAGCCAGTGAAGAAACTCACAGAGAGGTGCAGCAGAAACAGAGCATCGAGAGAGGTGGATTAGCCTGGCAGATGCATTTAGTATGGATTGGAGAGGAGAGAGGTGGGAGAGAGGGAGGCCAGTTAGTAAGTTGCAGTAGTCAAGTTGGGAAAATGGCAGGATGAAGAGAGCAATTGGATGTGGGGAATGAAGGACAGATTTAAATCAAGCATGACTCCAAGGCAGCGGACTTGGGGTGATGGCGAGATAGTGGTGCCACCAACAGTGATGGAAATATTAGAAACTGGAGTAGAGTTAGAGGGGGGAATTAGAAGTAGTTCAGTCTTGGACATGTTTATTTTTAGGTGGTGAGAGGCCATCCAGGAGGAAATTCCAGATAAGCAGTCGCTGATGTGAGAATTGACAGAAGGAGAGAGTGCAGGGGTGGAAAGGTAGATCTGGGTATCATCATCATAGAGGTGAAAGCTGACATCTTAGCTGTTGATAAGTAAATAGAGAAGAGAAGAGGACCCAGGACAGAGCCTTGAGGTACTCCAACAGACAGAGGCAAAAGAGAGGAGGAGTCACCAGCAAAAGAGACAGAGAAGTATCTGTTAGAGAGATAATAGTGAATCCAGGAGAGGGCAGTGTCACAGAGCCCAAGAGTGCTGAGAGTCAGTAGGACAAGGGGATGGTCAACAGTGTCCAAGGCAGCAGAGAGGACAAGTAAGATGAGTATAGAGTAGTAGCCTTTTTTAGTAGAAAGGAGATCATTAGTAACCTTGGTGAGGGCAGTCTCAGTTGAGTGTTGGGGACAGAAGCCAGATTACAGGGGGTCGAGCAATGAGTTGTTTTTCAAGGAATTTTGAAGCTAGAGGGAGCAGTGATATTGGGCAGTAGTTTGCAGGGGAGTTAGGGTCAAGGGAGGGTTTTTTTAAGGATGGGGGTGACCTTTGCATGGAATGAGCCAGTAGAAAGGGATAGGTTGAATATGTGAGTAAGAGCCGGAGTGAGGGTGGGAGACAGAGGGTCAAGTGGGCAGGTAGTGAGGTGTGAGGAAGACAAAAGGGAAGCCACTTCACTCTCAGTAATTGGGAGGAGGGTGCAGAGAATGGCAGAGGGGGTGACTGGGTGCGAAGTTGGGAGATTGCAGGTTTGTGTTGGGATGTTTCTTTGGATGGCAAGTGTTTTATTGAAAAAGTAGTCAGCGAGGTCTTGAGCACTGAATGCAGATGAGGGGGGTGGTGCAGGTGGGTAGAGGAGAGAGTTGAAAATGAAGAAGAGTATTTTAGGGTTTGAAGAGTGAGTGGATAAAAGAGAAGAGAAGTAGGTTTGCTTAGCTAAGCAAAGTGCAGAGGTGTACGAGAAAAGAATGAACTCATAGGTCATGAAATCAGGTTCAGAGTGTTATTTCCTCCAGGCACGTTCAGCAGTGCGGGAGCATTTTTCTAGGTGGCGTGTTTGTCAGGAGTGCCAGGGCTGGAGCTGACTATTTGGGGCATTGCGAAGTTGGGGCAGAGCGAGAGTGTCAAGTGCAGCAGAGAGAGTATTGTTATAGTGGGTTATAGCAAGGTCAGGGCAGGATATCGTGGAAGTGTGGGGGAGGCGTATTTGAATAAGATTGGAGAGTTGGGGAGGGTCCACAGTGCGCAGATTTCTACTGGTGCGGGGGCGAGGGGGGGGAGTGGGTTTAGCATCTATATTAGGATTAAAGGTGAGCAGATGGTGGTCTGAGATGGGAAATGGGCGACAGGCAACATCAGAGAGAGAGCAGAGATAGGAGAATACCAGATTAATAGAGTGTCCATCGCGGTGGGTAGGGAATAGGGTGGATTGTGAGAGGCAGAAGGAGTTAGTGAGTGGGAGAATTTTAGAGGCAGCAGGGGCAGATGGGTTGTCAATAGGGATGTTGAAGTCCCCCAGAATTAGGATAGGTGTATTTGTAAAGAGAAAGTGAGGAAGTCAGGCAGCAAAGTTGTCAAAGAATTGGGAGGTTGGTCCAGGGGGTGATAGACAACTGCCACTCTGAGAGAGAGGGGGGAGAACAGATGAATGCAGTGGACTTCAAAGGAAGAAAAGGAAAGAGATGGAAATGGAGATAGGTACTTATAGGTGAAGGAGGGGGAGAGTCTCTCCATGTCTCAAGTGAAGACCACCATGAGTGAGAGCAGCAATGGAAGTAGTGTCAGAGGAAGATAGCAAGGTTTCAGTAATTGCTAAAAGGTTGAAAGCGTTGGAAACAAACAGGTTGGGAACAGTTGTAAGTTTGTTACAGACAGAGCGAGCATTCCAGAGGGCACAATAAAAGAGAGGGGATAGGTGTGTGTTAATGGAGATGAGATTGTTGGCATTGCGTGACCTAGAATTTTTGTAGTGGGAGACAGAGAAAGATATAAAAGGGTGGTGATTGTTGCAGGGCCAGGGTTAGGAGAGACGTCACCAGCAGTAAGCAGTAGTAGCAGTGAGAGTGAAGGTGAGAGTGAGACTTGTAGGAGCGCATATGATTAGACACAGGAGAGTTAGAGGGGGAAGTGTTTCTAAGGAGACAGAGCACTTTTTTTTATCTGTATATCCTTTTGTGTTTATCCCACCTTTGTGGTGCCCCTGCATTTATATTTATTTTTGATTTTCTCTTGCTGCATGCCTTTCGTCTAGAACATATAGAGAAGGTATCTGCCTGAATAATTTAAGTCAATTTAGACATTTGGTTAGTGCAATATAAATACAGAGCAAAGATGAATGTGCAATCAAGCTATGTTAGAAACTACAGACTGTCATTTAAAACATGCTAAGACACCTCTGCGGAAAACTAAGAGAAGCAACCACCTCTTTTAAGCATTTCAGGATAAAATCAAAGCTTCATTTTGCAAGTATATATTTTAATCCTTCAGTCACATTACTACGATTATATTATTTTTACATAACCTGTCCTTGAGCTTTAATTCCAGTTGAAAATCTTATGAATAATAAATAGTAATAGTATTTATTTGTAAAGAAAATCAAAAGACATAACAATATAGTTTGTAAGTGAGTTACTGTTATTTAAAAAGCATATTTAAACAGAGCTGTTCATTTTAAATGTAAAAGGCGTTTAAAAGGAACAGTGGAAAATATAATTTCTACAAACCATAAATAAATACACTAAAACACAAAACAAGTGCTCTAAATCATCTTTACGTTTCAAGTTATGAAACATACAAAATTAGTACCAATAAAACTGTGCTAACATCTGCATGCCAGCGCGCTAAATCCCTCACATAACTGACTCCTATAGGGAAGTGCAGTAAAATTCATGTTGGATGTTGGATATTGCTAGAGTGCTAAAGTGATGGTGCCCTAAGTTGATGGTGAGTAAATAGTCAAATTATTCATGTAGTTCCTGTAGTTCTGTGCTACTCTATTAATAATTATGGTTTGTTTCAGTTCTCAAAAACGCTAAATTTTAAAGCTGTATGTGTTTTGGATTATGCAGCAGTGAATTAATATTGATTCCTGTGTGTCAGGGTTTTTTCCCTGTTGTTTGCCATGTGCTGCTGGCAGTCATTTTACTCACCTCTCTTCCTGACTATGGTGCATTGTGGGGGATGCTGCTCATTTCCTACACTTCCTTTTATGGCCAGACTGGTGTGCATCATCCATGTGAGACAGGATGCAGTCTCAGAATTGTGATGTCATCACTTATTATTTAAAGGGCCTCTGTTCAGTATGCTTTGCCTTTGCGCTGTCTCAGACCTGTTTGTGAGAGTTCCTGTGTATTACCTGGCTGCTTGACGTCCTTCCTGGTTCCTGATCCCTGGCTTGTTCCTGACTCTGCTGTTTTCCTTGTTCCTGATTCCGGCTCGTCTGACTATTCGCTTTGGCTCCTAACTCAGCTCGTCTGACTATCAGCTCTGGTTTTGACTCCTGGCTTGTTATTTGACTTGTGGACATTTTATTATTTTTTGCTATGAATAAAGGTGTGATTATTTTTGCACTTCTCGTCTCAGTCTGATTCCTGGCACCCTGACATTACGCAAAGGCCATGAATCCTGATGGTGCTAATAATCCACCTTTACCTGCCATCATTTCCAGGATGGATGAACAAGATCACCACTTGGATCAATTTGCACTAGCCCTGCAAACCCTGCTGACTCGCACTGCACATTTGGACCAAAGTGTCCCGCAAGTTATGACTGCTCCTGTTTCCGCTGCTGCACCTATGCCTACCAGGAGCATGTCCAGTTCTGCACCTCTACCTCAGCGATATGGAGGCGATCCTATTCAGTGCAGAGGGTTTTTGAACCAGGTGGGCATTTACTTTGTTACCTCAGGCGTTTCCCTCTGACAGAGCTAAGGTGGGATTTCTCATCTCTTTACTCTCTGACACAGCTCTTGCCTGGGCTAATCCCTTGTGGGAGACTAATAAACCTGTGATTTCAAATTACCCTGAATTTGTGGCCTCCTTTCGAAGGGTATTTGATGTTCTGGCTCGCTCCTCCTCTGCTGCTAAACGACTCATGTCCATTCAGCAAGGTACAAGATCTGTTGCTTAGTAGGCTATTGAGTTCTGTACGCTTGCCACAGAGGTAGGTTGGAACAATGAAGCCCTTGTTGCTGCCTTCTTTCATGGGCTCTCTGATGCGATTAAAGATGAAGTTGCTGCCAGAGATTTACCAGAAGATCTCGAGGCATTGGTGTCTTTTTTATCCTAATTGACATCAGACTCAGAGAGAGGCCCTCTTTAAAGGAGCGCTTGCGGAAGCCTCCTGTTCCGTTGTCACCTACGTGTTTTCTCCCACCCATGCCTCCCTCTCCTCCCATGCCTCCTGGTCCCGAGTCACCAGGTACTGCTGAGGCAATGCAGTTGGGATTCACGTGTCTCTCCGCGGCGGAGAGGGCCTTTAGGAGGAGGGAGGGGTTCTGCCTCTATTGTGGGTTACAGGGCCACCTTTTGAAGTCTTGTCCTACACGGCCGGGAAACGCTCACACCTAAGGTCCTGTCGGGGGCAGACCTTGGGTGGTTTATCCTCGTCCCTGGAACCGCTTAAGGAGAAACCTTTTGTCACGGTTGTCCTTTCCTGGGTGGGCTATTTCATTTACAGTGCATTTGTATCAAAGCACTCCATTCCTGTTTTGCCTCAGTCCGTTCCGCTTGCTATTGAGGTCATTGATGGCAGGCCCCTTCAGCTCGCACTCGTTACTCACGAAACTGCTCCGTTGTCCATGGCTGTTGGGCTCTCCATTTTGAAACCCTCCAGTTCCAGGTGATAAACTCTCCGCATTTTCCAGTTGTTCTGGGTTATCCCTGGCTCCAAAAGCACAATCCCAGTCTCGACTGGCGCAGGTCCGAAATTTTGTCGTGGTCCCCTCAATGTATTTCCACTTGTCTTCGGAAACCAGTTAAAGTCTTGTGCACTTCTTCGGTATCTCAATTGCCAGAGGAGTACTGAGAGTTCCTAGACGTGTTTGACAAGGTTGCCTCCTCACCAGTCTTACGATTGTGCCATAGACCTGCAACCCGGAGCCATTCCTCCTCGGGGCCGGGTTTACCCTCTGTCTGTTGCAGAGAATTGTGCTATGGAGGAGTATGTTACCAATGCTCTGTCGTGGGGAATCATCCGCAAATCCTGCTCTCCTGCAGGGGCTGACTTCTTCTTTGTGAAGAAAAAGGGTGGCTAGTTAAGACCATGTATCGATTATAGGGGTCTTAATTGTCTTACCATTAAGAATGCTTACCTTATTCCGCTCATTACGGAACTATTTGACCGCCTCAAGGGAGCTACGGTCTTTACTAAACTTGATTTGAGAGGAGCGTACAATCTCGTTAGGATTAAGGAGGGTCACGAATGGAAAACAGCATTTAACACCAGGAGCGGGCATTATGAGTATCTTATAATGCCCTTTGGCCTATGTAATGCTCCTGCTGTTTTTCAGGAATTTATTAATGATGTCCTACGAGATATGTTGCAACAGTGTGTTGTGGTGTACTTAGACGACATCCTCATACACTCACCCACACTTGAGGCTCATTGTTCTGATGTTACACAGGTTCTTCAGAGACTACGTGAGAACGGCCTGTTTTGTAAACTCGAGAAATGTGAGTTCCATCAGACTCAAGTAACCTTCCTAGGTTATGTTATCTCCGTTGTAGGGTTCTCCATGGATCCTGACAAGTTATCTGCAGTTCTGCAGTGGCCTCGCCCAGTTGGTCTTAAGCCTATTCAACATTTTTTAGGGTTCGCCAATTACTATAGAAAGTTTATTAAAAACTTTTCTTCCTTGGTCAAACCTATCACAAACATGACCCGTAAAGAGAATGATCCACTCCATTGGTCACCTACTGCCATTAAGGCCTTTGATAGTCTTAAGACTGCCTTTGCTGCTGCTCCAGTTCTGGCTCATCCTAACCCTGTCCTGCCTTTTGTTCTTGAGGTTGATGCGTCTGAGACTGGAGTAGGTTTCCTCTTGTCTCAACGTGCTACGCCTGATGGTTCCTTGCATCCGTGTGGTTTCTTCTCTAAGAAATTGTCTCCCAGCGGAGTGCAATTATGACATTGGCGACAGGGAACTACTGGCCATAATTTTGGCACTTAAGGAATGGAGGCATCTTCTCGAGGGTACTAGCATGCCAGTGCTCATTCTTACTGACCACAAGAATTTAACTTATCTATCTGAAGCAAAACGTTTGTCGCCCGACAGGCCAAATGGGTGCTATTTTTGTCTCGGTTTAATTATGTGGTGTCCTACCTGCCTGGTAGTAAGAATGTTAGGGCTGATGCCCTCTCTCGACAATTTTCGCCTCTGTCCATGGAGGAGTCTGTACCTACTCCTGTTATACCTCCTGATCATATTTTGGCTACCATACATACTAATTTGACTTCTCCCTTGGGGGAGGAGATCCTGGCTGCACAAACCAATGCACCTCCTGAGAAACCTAGTGGTAAGTGTTTTGTTCCTGAGAATCTTCGAACTAAACTTTTGTACTCTTACCACTACCCTAAAGCCGCAGGTCACCCAGGCAAGAACCAAATGATTTGGTCTGTCACTCAACAATTCTGGTGGCCAGGTCTTTGTTCTGATATTGCTGCGTATGTTGCCTCCTGCTCAGTTTGTGCACAAAATAAGACTCCTCGACATCTTCCTGTGGGTCTTCTTCAACCTATTGCTAATGGTGAGCGTCCTTGGACACATCTTTCCATGGACTTCATTGTCGAGCTACAAGCCAATTATTTAGCTGCGCTTCTCATACTCTTGCAGACCTCTTGCAGCATGTATCTTATAACAACCTGTTTGTACAATCCCAATGATGATACTAATATTCGTATTAATATTCAGATTGTCCCTCTACATGCTATTATTAATATGGGAGCAGATGTATCACAGAGGTAGCTTATCGTAATGAATAGGATATTAGAACATGCCAAACAACATTAACAGCATATAATGCATGAAGAAAATATAAATACTTCCCAAATAGGGATATGTGTAATGGTAGTCAAGTGGATGCTGCTCTGAATAGTGGTGCAAAGACTGTGCTCCTGCTCCCAAAAACGATACTGTGAACACAAGAAGAGAACAGAGCGCAACCCACTCTAAGAGTAAAAACGTTTATTACAGGATACTGGAGCACATAAATAACATACACGTACATTGAATAAAAAATATATGCAGGCACTAAAAAGTCACCACGGGTACTGTCCTCCACCAGCTCACGGACGGAACTGCTCCTACTCCTTCAAGGCACTTCTGAGCGAGTGTTAGGTTAGGAGAACCACCAGTTTTTCTGACTTGGAGAGAGACACACATTGCAGCTGAACTGAGAAAAGCTGATAAAAGTTGTGACGGTCCTGGTATCGTAGACACTTCCTGTGGCGTTCCGGAAACCTAACACTCGCTCAGAAGTGCCTTAAAGGAGTAGGAGCAGTTCCATCCATGAGCTGGTGGAGGACAGTACCCGTGGTGACTTTTTAGTGCCTGCATATATTTTTTATTCAGTGTACGTGTATGTTATTAATGTGCTCCAGTATCCTGTAATAAACGGTTTTACTCTTAGAGTGGGTTGCTCTCTGTTCTCTTCTTGTGTTCATTGTCGAGCTCCCTGTTTCCAATGGCAATACTGTTATCCTTATGGTGGTTGACCGTTTTTCTAAAATGTCACATTGCATTCCCTTGATGAAGCTGCCTACCGCTCAGGAGCTTGCTTCGATTTTTGCCCGGGAGGTCTTCCGGTTACATGGGTTACCTAAGGAGATAGTGTTGGACCGGGGTAGCCAGTTTGTCTCCAGATTTTGGCGTTCCTTTTGTGCTCAAATGGGGATTCAGCTTTCCTTCTCCTCAGCATAACACCCTCAATCCAATGGGGCTGCGGAACGGTCTAATCAAGCTCTGGAACAGTTCCTCTGTTGCTATGTCTCAGATCACCACAATAATTGGTCTGATCTGTTACCTTGGGCAGAGTTTGCTCGTAGTAGTGCTATTAATGCTTCCTCCAAGTTATCCCTGTTCATGACGAATTATGGGTTTCAACCATCCTTGTTGCCCGATTCATTCATGTCTCAGGGTATTCCAGCTTTGGAGGAGCATCTCTGGCAACTCCGTTCCACGTGGGTGCAGATTCAGGATTGCCTTCATCGTTCTATGCAGTGCCAGAAGTTCCAGGCTGATCGTAGGCGTCTGCCCGCACCTTCCTACCAGGTTGGTGAGAGAGTTTGGCTGTTCTCCTGCAACTTGAACCTTTGTGTGGCTAACAATAAATTGGCTCCCTGTTATGTTGGTCGAATACTCCGACGGGTTAATCCTGTGGCCTACGCTTTTGACCTTCCTCCTGCTATGCGCATCTCCAATGCTTTTGATGTCTCCCTCTTAAAACCATTGGTTTGTAATCGATTTACCACTGTGTTGCCTTCATCCCCATCCTATCTTTGTTGACAACCATGAGGAGTATGAGGTCAACAGCATTATTGACTCTCGTATGTCCAGGGGCCGTGTACAGTATTTGGTTCACTGGAGGGGCTACGGTCCGGAGGAGCGTTCTTGGGTTCCCTCCTCTGATGTTCATGCTCCCGCCCTCCTCCGTGCCTTCCATTTCCCCAATAAGCCTTTAGTCCTCCCGCGGGGGAGGGGACGTTGAGGGGAGGGTACTGTCAGGGTTTTTTCCCTGTTGTTTGCCATGTGCTGCTGGCAGCCATTTTACTCACCTCTCTTCCTGACTATGGTGCATTGTGGGGGATGCTGCTCATTTCCTACACTTCCTTTTATGGCCAGACTGGTGTGCATCATCCATGTGAGACAGAATTGTGATGTCATCACTTATTATTTAAAGGGCCTCTGTTCAGTATGCTTTGCCTTTGCGTTGTCTCAGACCAGTTTGTGAGAGTTCCTGTGTATTACCTGGCTGCCTGACGTCCTTCCTGGTTCCTGATCCCTGGCTTCCGGCTATTCTGACTATTTGCTTTGGCTCCTGACTTGGCTCGTCTGACTATCAGCTCTGGTCTTGACTCCTGGCTTGTTATTTGACTTGTGGACTTTTTATTATTTTTTGCTATGAATAAAGGTGTGATTATTTTTGCACTTCTCGTCTGATTCCTGGCACCCTGACACTGTGCTATCCATTAACTGCTTTGATGCACATGACGAGCTATGTTTGAGATGTGTATCATGAACTATGGGTGCATGATGAGCCCTTTTCTTTATGTGGGGGGATTGTTAATTAAACACTTTTTTCAGCGATCCCTCACACTACAGACTGGGGATCGTTGGTGGGCGGCACTCCCATTCTTCATGGAAATTGGACTTTATGGGCCAGATTACAAATGATGGACCGATGGAACTCCACCTGGACCTCCGCCTCTGCCTCCGCTGGGATGAAGATAGAAGATGCTGTATACAGATGGAGCCGTCTGGAAGAAGATGCTTCGCCACTGGGGTAAAGATCTTTCGCCGGACTTCAGCATCTGTGAGTACCGATTTTGGGGTTAGTGTTAGGTATTTTTTTGTTTTTTTGGGGTGCTTTTTTTTTAGATTAGAACTTTTTTTTATTTTAATGGGCCGAAAAAGAGCTGAATGCCCTTTTAAGGGCAGTAAAAGAGCTAAATGCCCTTTTAAGTGCAATGCCCATACAAATGCCCTTTTCTGGGCAATCGGTAGATTAGGATTTTTTAGTTCGTTTTTTTTTATTTTGTGGGTTGGGGGGGTTTGTAATGTTAGGGGTGTTTGCTGTAAAAAAGTTTTTAGCAAAAGAGCTGTTAACTTTAGGGTAATGCCCTACAAAGGCCCTTTTAAGGGCCCTTGATAGTTTATTATAGATTAGGGGTTTTTATTTTTGGGTGGGGTTTTTATTTTTTTAAACGGGGTATTAGAATAGGAATACATTTTATTGTTTTGGATAATTTTGTTTATTATGTTTCGTAATGGTAGTTTTTTTTATTTTTTGTAATTTTAGTGTTTATTATTTTTTGTAATTGTAGTTTTAATTTTTTAGTAATCTTAGTTTTTTTTATGTTTGTAATGTTATGTTTTTTTTAGTTTAAAGTGGCAGTCTAGTCCAAAATAAACTTTCATGATTCAGATAGAGAATGTAATTTTAAACAATTTAGCAATTTTCTTTTATCACCAGTTTTGCTTTGCTCTCTTGGTATTCTTAGTTGAAAGCTAAACCTAGGAGGTTCATATGCTAATTCCTAAGACCTTGAAGGCCACCTCTTCTCTCAGGGCATTTTGATAGTTTTTCACCACTAGAGGGTGTTAGTTCATGTGTGCCATAAAGATAACACTGTGCTCACACACGTGGAGTTCAGGTGAGCCAGCTTTGATTGGCTAAAATGGATGTCTGTCAAAAGAACTGAAATAAGGGGGCAGTTTGCAGGGGCTTAGATACAAAGTAATCACAGAGGTAAAAATTGTATTTATATAACTGTGTTGGTTGTGCAAAACTAGGGAATATGTAATAAAGAGATTATCTATCTTTTTAAACAATAAAAAATCTGGTGTAGACTGTCCCTTTAAGCTCCGCTTTTATTTTTATTTCACAGGTAAGTTTGTATTTATTTTAACTAGGTAGTTAGTAAATAGTTATATTGTAGCTAGCTTAGGTTTTATTTTAATTTCACAGATAAGTTTGTATTTATTTTTAATAGGTAGTTAGTTAATAATTGTAACTTTAATTTAGGTCTATTTTAATTATGTTAAAGTTAGGGGGTGATAGGTTTAGGGGTTAATATAGTATAATTTAGGTTGTTGCGATGTGGGGGGTGGTGGTTTAGGAATTAATAGGTTAAGTTAGTGTTGGCGATGTGAGAGTCGGCAGTTTATGGGTTAATAGGTTTATTTAGTGTTTTAGTTAGTGTTGGCGATGTGGGTGTATGGTGGTTTAGGGGTTAATAGGTTTAGTTAGTGTCGGCGATGTTGGGGAACTGCGGTTTAGGGGTTAATAGGTTTAGTTAGTGTTGGCGATGTCAGGGAACTGTGGTTTAGGGGTTAATAGGTTTAGTTAGTGTCGGTGATGTTGGGGAACTGTGGTTTTACGGGTTAATAGGCTTTGTTAGTGTTGGCGATGTTTGGGAACGGTGGTTTAGGGGTTAATAGGTTAATTTAGTGTTTTAGTTAGTGTCAGCGATGTTGGGGAACTGCGGTTTAGGGGTTAATAGGTTTAGTTAGTGTTGGCGATGTTTGAGAACAGCAGTTTAGGGGTTAATAGGTTTAGTTAGTGTCCACGATGTCAGGGAACTGCAGTTTAGGGGTTAATAGGTTTAGTTAATGTCTGCGATGTCGGGGAATGGTGACTTAGGGGTTAATAGCTTATTTAGTGATTTAGTTAGTGTTGTCGATGTCGGGAAACTGTGGTTTAGATTAGAACAATGAAAAATTCTGAATATGAATAAAGAATGGATTTGAAAATTCGGAAACTGATTTATTCATTTTCGTAATTTTTCGGGATTTTAGTTATGGTACCGATTTGGAAATTCGGATTAATTCGAATATCCGAATCGTCACAATTCGTCCAAAAACTAAATTAATGTCTAATAGATATATTTTTTTAATAAAATACCATCAGATATATATATAAATATATATAAATAAATAAATAGAACATATTCTGTTATGTAAATAACATTGGAATATGAAATATTCATAATTTCATGTTGGGTTAGCGTAAATGAGAATATGCTATTGGGTTTGCGTGCGAGTAGGGTATTAGTTTTTTTTTCCCAGTTTTTTTCTCCATTGACCCCTATGGGGGAATACGTGAATGCGCACACAATATTTTTTGCGCTTATCGTGTTAGCGCTAGAGCGAAAACAGTGCAGTTTTAACTCGTAATACGAGCGCAACCCAACAAGCGCAAAAAGCTTACGTCTTTCACAATTAACACTTGAGCAGCAGTGTTAATTAGCGCTCCACTCGTAATCTGGCCCATAAAGTAAAATAAGATTATTTAAGAGGTGTAGGTTTTGGCAGAATAGCTTATTCATGTTGGTATTATGTAGAATAATCTTAAAGAAGGCTTAGTTGGTTGTGATTGGGTTAATGATAAGTCAATTTACAAGCAGTGTAAATGCTCTTTATATAGCTCCTTCCACATGGACACTGGAAAAGAGACAAATAGGAGTTGAGAGCTAGATGGAAAAAGTCATCTTATAAACAATTAATTAATGTTTGCCATAAATTATCATCTTTTACTTCCTTCTCAAGAAGAGCAGTGGGAATAAAAAAACAGGCTTTCTTGCAGGTGCTGGCATTCAAAGTGAGGGCAATCAGAGCATTGAGTGTGGAAGCACAGCACTTCCACTGTGGCTGGGTGAATTGGACTGGATTAAAGCCCAGCAGGGTGCTCTGGTTTCAGGTGGAATGCTGCATGTTTGTGATCAGCAAAAAAAAAAAAAAAATCTTGAATTTATCTAAACTGCTCTTCTGCTAACAGCACTTCTGTTACCAGCGACATTCTTTCTCAAAAGAGTCCTCAGTGCCTTCACAAGGAAAACATGATCAGCATCTGAAAGCTCAGCCTCCCCTATTTCCGAAAGCTTGGTGCTTAGGAGAATATGAAAAGCCTATTGAGTGGATACCCCACACACACAGACCAGTTGGTATTCTCAGCATAAGTGCCTACATGAATAAATAAAATAACCAATATAAGTACATAAATATGGAGTCATACTGGTAACTGTGCCATAACATATAGATAGATACAGGCTAAATATGAAATGTCAGCACTAATGCTCAATATTCATAACAATGAAGGATGGAAGGTGTTAAAAATTCTCGCAACACTTTGCCTCAATGATTCTTAGCATTCATTGTGATGAAAAAGGGTCATTAAACACCTTTTGCTTTTGTGTAAAAATGGTGCTTGCGCTACGCTCCCTAGAAAAAATAAAGCAAATTCTGTAACCTAGGTTTTTTTTTCTCAAATTGCTGCAAATCAAATAGTTGGTTTAAGCTATTTGCAACATTAATTTAAAAAATAGGTTACAGAATTAGCTTTTTGGCTTCTTGAGTGTGGGACACATTTTTTCAGAGATGTATGAGATGTTTAATGTACTTAAAGAACTGAGGTGTGAAACAAAACCCCACTACTACTATCTTGACAATCTCCATAAAAAGTGCAACCTGGCTTAAAAATGAAACAGCATTTATTTGTCTGTTTGTAATACATGGTGGTGGGAAATGGGGAGGAAAAAAACATATGACTGTAAATAAAATTATACCAAATGTATCACTGTGTATCACATTTAATGATTTATTTATTTTTTTCCCAAAAAACCTCAACAAGCAACAATTCCACTGAGCAGTGAACTCTTGGAATGGGTATCCAAATGAGATTTACATTTTTTTTTTTTTTTGCTTCTAAAATCCATTTAAACATAGACTCCCTTGTGCCAACACAATGCTGCTTAAAGTGACATAAAACAAGTTGGGATAGTGACAGAATATAATATGTACTTAACCCCTTAAGGATCAGCGACGTACCCTGTATGTCACTGGCCTTTTTTGGGGACTTGATTGTTTTAAAGCGCGGTCTTGCCACCAGCGTTGAGACTGCTCTATTCCACAAAGCCTGCTGGAGGGAGGGCATTAATAGTGTGTTCTTGCTAGACTTGTGCTATTATGTCCTGAAAAAACCCTTAATGACCAGTGACATACAGGGTACATTGTGGTCATTAAGGGGTTAAATTACTTTACCTGCAAATTTATATTGCAGTGCCTTGCCATTAACCTTTTCTTTTAAGTTTCTGAATTTTACAGCTCTAACTCCCGCCACACATTTCCTTCTATGGCTGCATCTATATCTACCTTTCATTTGGTAGAATGCAGACCTGCACTGTCATTATCTGCTGGAGCATGCCTAGAAGCAAATAAGCGGATGTGATCTCAGGTGAAATACAATACCTGTTTTTCTGAAGCTAAACACTGATAAGGGGAGTGGAGCAGACTACTCCAGACAGCATGTCTTATTTTAAAAAATACATTTTAAATACTTGCCAGCAATTTTTAAAGGGACGTGAAACCTAAAAAATTTCTTTCATGATTTAGGTAGAACATACAATTTAAAACAACTTTCCAGTTTATTTCTATAATCAAATTTGCTTATTTCTCTTGGTATCATTTGTTGAAGGAGCAGCAATGCACTACTGGTTTCTAACTGAACACATGGGTGAGCCAATGACAATCGGTATAAATATGCAGCCACCAATCAGCAGCTAGAACCTAGGTTCTTTGCTGCTCCTAAACTTTCCTAGATAAACCTTTCAGCATAGGATAACAAGAGAAGGAAGCAAATTAAATAATAGAAGTAAATTGGAAAGTTGTTTAAAATTGTATGCTCTATCTGAAAGGTGAAATAATTTTTTTGAGTTTCATGTCCCTTTAAACAATTTTTATTTGCAAACTTTTTTTTTTACTTAATTAGCCCTTTTAGGATATGTACCGATCTCAACATGTTTTATGACACTTTAATACAGCTTTAAACTATAGCAAGGACAAAGTATGAAACAGAGAATTAATTACCTGTAGACAGACTATTTTATCCTTGTTAGAAGTTTAAAGGGGTTTTGCACTGGGTCACAAGTGATATGATAGTAAACTGTCCCCTTTGTATAAACAGATATGGAATATTAGTGATATTTTAGATGGAGTTTAATTAATCAGTTGTAATAAAGACAAGTTTTAACTTATTTTTTCTAATGTAGCACTGAATGTAGCACCCCACGCTTCGGCTTCCCACTTCAAAAGTAAGTTTTTTGGGTGAGCTAACGGTTTG
Organism: Bombina bombina; assembly: GCF_027579735.1. Lineage (NCBI taxonomy): Eukaryota > Metazoa > Chordata > Amphibia > Anura > Bombinatoridae > Bombina > Bombina bombina. Next base: position 178,450,855 of record NC_069499.1, on the reverse strand, counting down.
AACAGTTATCCAATTGGCGCTCTAACTACAAAAACAAAACATTGTGTGGGTGCCGTATGGCTAGATCGCTGATTGGACAACTTTACTTTTGAAGTGAGTGGCTGGAGTGCAGGGTATTTGAATTTCAGCGCTACATAATTTTTTTAATTGTAAGTTAAAGTGCATCTTCATTACAACGGATGAATTAAACTCCATCTAAAATATCACTAACATTCCGGATCTGTATATATAAAGGGGAAGTTTACCATCAATAAATAAGCTATACTTTCCCAATACGATTAATAATAAATATTTGTTGGTTACACAAGTCTTGTTATCAGGATTGAAACTGGGAATCCAACCAAAACTGACTTATATAATGGTCCTTTCACAACAGTGAATTAACACCTTAGTATTTATTTTGTTTGTTTCCAGCCATTGATTGAGAACGCACCTTTCTGGTTTGCCAAGATTGATATCAGAAATCAAGAATTATACAGGAAATTGTAAAACTTCTATGGGACAAGGTTTTGAATATAGTCTAAAGTTACAGATTTCAATGTACAGACCCTAATATACAGACTGTGTTTTCAAAGCCTCACTCTTTGGTCCTGTACGTTACCAATGGACTATATAACAGTGATGAATAGAGCTTTAAAGGGTCTAGATATGTAAATACACGTATCAAAATGGCCATTTTGTGACTTTATCAAGTGATTTAAAGGGATAGTAAACAACTTTCTAATTTACTTTTATCATCAAGTTTGCTTTGTTCTCTTGGTATTCTTAGTTGAAAGCTAAACATAGGTAGGCTCATATGCTAATTTCTAAGCCCTTGTAGGCCGCCTCTTATCTGAATGCATTGACAGTTTTTCACAGCTAGGGGGTGTTAGTTCATGCGTTTCATATAAATAACATTGTGCTCACGCACGTGGAGTTATTTAAGGGTCAGCACTAATTGCCTGAAATGCCTGTCAAAAGATCTGAGATATGGGGGCAGTCTGCAGAGGCTTAGATACAAGGTAATTACATAGGTAAAAAGTATATTAATATAACAGTGTTGGTTATGTAAAATTGGGGAATGGTAAATAAAGGGATTATCTATCTTTTTAAACAATAACATTTTTGGTGTTCACTATCCCTTTAAGGTATAAAAGGGTTTCAAAAAAACCTGTTGAAAATTATTTTGAAAATGAATTGTGAATTCTGGGAACTATTTTTTTTTTTTTTACTAAAACAAATCGTCTGATAGATTTACTCTATTGTCAGTTAACAAATTAGTAGTTGTACTTGGTATGAGAGTTTATTCTCATGCCAGACAACAGCTGTCAGACACATATCCCTTAAGAAACTTGTGATTTTTTTTTTTTTTAAGGAATCACTGTAAATTAACGTAAAAATTGATGTTTTAACGTATTGAATGAAACTTAGTGTTTACTTTTTTGGAGATTCTATTCTTTGGTCTTAGAAAGTGCAGAACTAATTTTTCAGCATCATTGTTTTGCTAGGCTATGTGTTTCCCTGGTGGTTGAGCATAGTTTGTGCTTATACTCAAAATAGAATGTAATCCTTTAGCCCATGTTTATCAAAATCTCAAACATCTGTTTTAGATTTGTCTCTCATCATAAATTCAAATTGAAAGCTATAAAATTCTTATCACCATAGAAATTAACATTTGGGTTCCCATATGACAAGTGAGCGTCATTTAGTGGAGATTGACTGAAAAGGACAGTCTACTTGAAAATCTTTATTGTTTAAAAAAAGATAGATAACCCCTTTATTACCCATTCATCAGTTTTTCATAACAACACTGTTATATTAAAATAATTTTTACCTCTGGGATTAACCTTGTAACTGACCAGCTGCAGACTGCCTCCTTATCTCAATTATTTTGACAGATTTGCATTTTAGCCAATTAGTGCCGACTCATAAATATCTCGACGGGAGTGAGTACAATATTATCTATATGACAAACAGGAACTAGCACTGTCTAGTAGTGAAAAACTGTCCAAATTCACTGAGATAAGGGGCAGCCTTCAACGGTTTATAAATCAGTTTAAGCCTACCTAGGTTTAGCTTTCAACAAAGAATATCAACAGAAAAATTGCATGCCCTATCTGAAAGTTTAATTTTGACTTGACTGTCCATTTAAAATATTTTTTATCTGAGTCTTGTCGTGTGAGCTTATCAGCACACCTATTTTCGAAAGGAATCATATTTTCTTTACAAGTGTAATAGTGTAACCCAAATAAGTTTTTTTATAATCATCACTTTTGAAGTTGTGAATGCCATAGGAAACAACTACAGGCAAACAAAATGATAGCAAGCAAGTATTTAACACCCACACCAGTGTACCCACATCGTTTGGTAATTGTACTGTCTGTCTGCACAAATCTGATCCTCAATGTCTGTGTACTTCAATATTCTTCTTACACATTGAAGGAGACAATAATGGGAAAACCAACAATGATAGTGGGACAAAGATAATCAATTTGATTCTTAAAGGGGCATTAAAAGTAATTGTTATATATTTGTGGAAAGTATTACTAATTAAACACTACATTGCCCAAGAACTACACATAAATAAGAACTAAATATAAATAAATTGCATATAAAAAAATGTTTTTTTTCATGGAGTATGTTTACTTTAATTTTATTTTAATGTATCTCCTTTTTCTTTTAGATGTTTAGGAACAGATAGAAATGTGCATAATTAAACATTTTATAGAAAATGTATGCCCCTTTAAACACTTTGTGCACCACTAAGTAATTTTAAAGTGGGTTAACATAAATGAGAATGACTGGTAGTGAAATGAACAATATTTTTGAACTGAGAAATATAGATGGCTGTAATTTCAGATTAAAAAGAAAATATGGTACTTAAATCAATAGATGATTAGCGAGTGAGAAAGAGTTTTGCTATGTCTTTGTTGAGGAATGATAACACTTTTATTCAAGCCAAGTGTTGAGCTCACAGGAAAGTTAATTATAAAAATATAATTACATTTAATGTGTTCACATTGAAAAGCACTTTGAGTCATAAATATTGCAGGTGGATGTGAGAAATTCAGAGCCACCTTTTCAATGCAAAGTGAGTTGTTAACCTAATCATAGGCTTATAGACTGTTATATCATATGCTGAAATGATAAGACTGAAATTATAACCAAATATAATGACCATTTGAGATTGTATGATTCATGTTAGGTCTTTTTTTTAAATACTATTTATGATTGTCCGCTGCCAGCAAAATATAAACACACACTGAGAAAAGACCATAGAAGAGACCATATATACCAATTTGCAAACCTCACAACTTTTTCCAGAGAGGATATGGGAATATTTGTGTTTCTAGAATAATCTTAAAGACTAACAGCTAGATTACGAGCTTTGCGTTATGAGTGAAAAAGCATCGTTATGCCTCATAACGATGCTTTTTCCCTAACGCTGCTATTACAAGTCTTGCAGGTATAGGTGTACCACACACCTTTTTGGCCGTCACGCAACATCAGTATTGCACAGTTTTCAATGGGACTTCCATAGCGCCGGTATTACGAGTTTTGCCTGGGAGGCCAAAACGTGAGCGGTACAGCCTAAAAGCACAAGATCCGTGCCGCCATCTAAAGTCAGTAGTTATGAGTTTTACGTTACAAAGCTGTAGCATAAAACTCATAACTAAAGTGTTAAAAAGTACACTAACACCCATAAACTATCTATCAACCCCTAAACCGAGGCCCTCCCGCATTGCAAACACTATAATAAAAATATTAACCCCTAATCTGCCGCTCCGGACATCGCTGCCACTTAAAATTTGTATTAACCCCTATTCTGCCGCTCCCCGACATTGACGCCACTATAATATACTAATTAACCCCTAAACCCCCACACTCTTGCATCGCAAACACTATTTAAAGATTATTAACGCCTAATCTGCCGTATGCCCACACCGCTGCTATAATAAACCTATTAACCACTAAACCGCAAGACCCCACAACGAAATATACTAAAATAAACTATTAACCCCTAAACCTCTGGCCTCCCACATCACCAACTCTATATGAATATATTAACCCCTAAACCTAACCGAACGTAACCCTAAGCATAACCCTAAACCTAACACACCCTAACAAATATAATTAAAATAAATCTAAATAAACCTTACAATTATTACCTAAATAACCTATTTAAAACTAAATACAAACTTACCTGTAAAAAAAAAACTAAGCTAGCTACAAAATAACTAATAGTTACATTCACAGGTTTATTTTTACTTCACAGGTAAATGTTCTATTTATTTTAACTAGGTAGACTAGTTAGTAAATAGTTATTAACTATGTACTAACTACCTAGTTAAAATAAATACAAAGTTACCTGTAAAATAAAACCTAACCTGCCTTACAATAAAACCTAACATTACAATAAAATAAAATAAATGAAATTAATTAATTACAATTATCTAAATTACAAAAAAAAAAACCCACTAAATTACACAAAATAAAAAACAAAATTATCAAAAATAAAAATGAATTATACCTAATCTAACAGCCCTATCAAAATGAAAAAGCTCACTCAAAATAAAAAAAACCCTAGCCTACACTAAACTATCAATGGCCCTTAAAAGGACCCTTTGCGGGGCTTTGCCCCAAAGAAATCAGCTCTTTTACCTGTAAAAAAATACAAACAACCCCTCAACAGTAAAACCCACCACCCACACCCCCAAATAAAAACCTATCTAAATAAACCTAAGCTTAACATTGCCCTGAAAAGGGCATTTGGATGGGCATTGCCCTTAAAGGGGCATTTAGCTCCTTTACATTGCCCAAAACCCTAATCTAAAAATAAAACCCACCCAATAAAGCCTTAAAAAAACACTAACCCCCAACAATCCACTTACAGTTTTCGAATAACGGACATCCATCCTCATCCAGACGGCAGAAGTCTTCATCCAAGCGGGCATAAGTCCTCCTCGAAGCTGGCAGAAGTCTTCATCCAAGAGGACAGAAGTCTTCATCCAGACGGCATCTTCTATCTTCATCCTTCCGGCGCGGAGCGGGTCCATCTTCAAGACATCCAGCGCGGCGTATCCTCTTCTTATGAAATCCACTGGAAAATGAAGTTTCCCTTTAAGTGACGTCATCCAAGATGGCGTCCCTTACATTCGGATTAGCTGATAGAATTCTATCATGAATTAAAGGGGAAAAATCCTATTGGCTGTTGCAATCAGCCAATAGGATTGAGCTTTCATCCTATTAGCTGATCCAATCAGCCAATAGGATTAAGCTCTCATTGTTTTATTTAAGGGTTTATTGGGTGGGTTTTATTTTTAGATTAGGGTTTTGGGCAATGTAAAAGAGCTAAATGCCCTTTTAAGGGCAATGCCCATCCAAATGCCCTTTTCAGGGCAATGTTTAGCTTAGGTTTATTTAGATAGGTTTTTATTAGAGGGGTTTGGTTGTGGGGGTGGTGGGTTTTACTGTTGGGGGGTTGTTTGTATTTTTTTTTTACAGGTAAAAGAGCAGATTTCTTTGGGGCAATGCCCCGAAAAAGGCCCTTTTAAGGGCCTTTGGCAGTTTAGTGTAGGCTAGGTTTTTTTTTTATTTTGGGTGGGCTTTTTTTATTTTGATAGGGCTATTAGATTAGGTGTAATTCGTTTTTATTTTTGAGAGTTTTGATTTTTATTTTGTGTAATTTAGTGTTTATTTTTTTTGTAATTTAGATAATTGTATTTAATTAATTTTATTTTATTGAAATGTTAGGTTTTATTGTAAGGCAGGTTAGGTTTTATTTTACAGGTAAATTCGTATTTATTTTAACTAGGTAGTTATTAAATAGTTAATAACTATTTACTAACTAGTCTACCTAGTTAAAATAAATACAAACACCTGTAAGATAAAAATAAAACCTAAGATAGCTACAATGTAACTATTAGTTATTTTGTAGCTAGCTTAGGTTTTTTTTACAGGTAAGTTTGTATTTAGTTTTAAATAGGTTATTTAGGTAATAATTGTAAGGTTTATTTAGATTTATTTTAATTTTATTTAAGTTAGGGGGTGTTAGGGTTAGGGTTATTTTTAGGGTTAGGGTTATGTTAGGGTTAGGGGTTAATATATTTATGTAGTGTTAGTGATGTGGGAGGCCAGCGGTTTAGGGGTTAATAACTTTAGTATAGTGGCGGCGACATTGGGGGCGGTCAGATTAGGGGTTAATAAGTGTAATGTAGGTGGCGGCGATGGTAGGGGCGGCAGATTAGGGGTTAATAACTTTATGTAGGAATAGGCAATGTCAGGGGCGGCAGATTAGGGGTTATAATAACTGTAATGTAGTGGCAGAGATAGCAGATTAGTGGTGTTTAGACGTGGTTTTTATGTTAGGGTGTTAGGTTTAAACATAACTTTTTTTTTCCCCATAGACATCAATGGGCCTGCGTTACAGAGCTTTTGTTTCCGCGGTCGCAGGCGTTACGCTTTTTTTTCGCCGGCTCTCCCCATTGATGTCTATGGGGAAATCGGGCACAAGCATGTCAAAGCAGTGCTTGTATTTCGGTGCGGTATGGAGCTCAACGCCACCATATCGCCCGCACAAGCCTACTCTTTTAAAACCTGTAATAACAGGGCTATAGGGAGGTGAAATAACAACGCTTTTTCGGCGCTCGTTAATTTCCCTATAGCACTCAAAACTCGTAATCTAGCTGTAAGATAATAAGCAAAAGGAAAAGCAGAGCTTAAAATACAAAACTGACAACATACAGGGCCAGATTACGAGTGCAGCGCAAATGTTTGCACACAAGCGATAATTTATGCTTACCAGATAAATTCCTTTCCTTACTGGCAGGATGAGTCCACAACTTCATTCCTTACTGTTGGGAAATACAACACCTGACCACCAGGAGGAGGCAAAGACTGCCACTTCCCCTATCCCTCAGTCATTCTGCCTAAGGAACATGGAAAAGTAGGAAAAACATCAGGGTATAAAGGTGCCAGAAGAAATAATATAAAAAGGGAGCTGCACATCAAAAAATATATTACGGGCGGGGTCGTGGACTCTCCCTGCCAGGAAGGAAAGGAATTTATCTGGTAAGCATAAATTATGTTTTCCTTCCATAAGTCAGGGAGAGTTCAAGACTTCATTCCTTACTGTTGGGAAAACTATACCCAAGCTCCAGAGGACACTGAATGAATAACGGGAGGAAACAAAAAAATAAACGGACCCTATTCTGAGGGCACCACAACCTGCAAAACTTTTCTGCCGAAAGATGCTTCAACCGAAGCAAACACATCAAACTTGTAATAAGTAGAAAAAGTGTGTAAGGAGGACCAGGTAGCCGCCTTACAAATCTGATCAATAGAGGCTTCATTCTTAAAAGCCTAGGAGGATGCCACTGCTTTAGTGGAATGAGCAGTAATCCTCTCAGGAGGCTGACGCCCCACTGTCTCATAAGCTAAGCAGATGACACTCCTCAACCAGAAAGATAGGGAAGTCTTAGTAGCTTTCTGCCCCTTACGCTTCCCGTATAAATGACAAACAAAGCGGAAGATTGTCTGAATTCCTTAGTAGCCTGAAGATAGAACTTCAAGGCACGAACCCCATCCAGATTGTGAAGCAAGTGTTCCTTCGCTGAAGAAGGATCAGGATACAAGGAAGGAACAACAATTTCTTGATTAATTTAACAGTCTGACACCACCTTAGGGAGGAACCCTAATTTAGTACGTAAAACCGCCTTATCAGCATGGAAAACCAGATAAGGGGAGTGACATTGGAAAACAGAAACCTCAGAAACTCTGCGCGCAATAGCCAGCAAAAAAAGAATCTTCCAAGATAACCATTTAATGTCAACAGTATGCATAGGCTCAAACAGAGCCTTCTGCAAAACACTAAGAACAAGATTTAGTCTCCAAGGTGGAGCCCCAGATCTAAACACAGGTCTGATCCTAGTCAGAGCATTAACAAAGGACTGCAGATCTGGAAGCTCAGCCAATCTCTTGTGCAGTAACACTGACAGGGCCGATATCTGTCCCTTCAGGGAACTAGCAGATAGACCCTTCTAAAGGCCATCCTAGAGAAAAGATAAAATTCTGGCAACCTTGGCGGAGCTTGGCTGGTCAGGAAGATGGCCGTGTGATTAGATAGCTCTTAGGCCCACGACACCCAAGCCCTAATAAAAAGCAGGTTTCCCTGCAAGAACCCATAGCTTACAGAGTCCCCTGGCTACTAGGAACAAGTGGACACTAAGAGGGAGATAAAAAGCTGTCACGGCTGCAACACTGATACAAGCAGCAAGCACAACAGAACAGGCCGTAGCAAGCGCATAACTGCGCATATATGGAAGACCGGAGGAAGGAGCAACACTGAGGGGCTAATAGAGCTGATGTCGGAATGCCTGGTGAGACCGCAACTAACAGGGCTGCTGGAAATAGGTGGGATATGACATAGAGAGCCTCTTACCAACAAGCTGAACAAGAGGCGACAGATCAAGCACATAGAATCCCTGTACACGCAGACGATCACTGCCCAGTAGAGCACTTGCACAAATAAGGAGGATGCATTACAAATATATATACACAGATCCCGGGCAAATAGAAGCCTTCAATATAAAAGGCTTTTAGAGAAAATAGTTAAATTCGCAGCCACAGTATAGAGGGGAGTGAGTAGGGATCTCAATTTTGAACAGAGCTGATTTATAACAGTGATTAACATAAGGGACATTTAGGGGGTTGAGGGAATCGAGGATCACATACTATCACAGACACCCTTGCATATCACTTTTCCTTTTGTACTCAAAACAGACAGAAGGTCTGCAGGGCAGGAAGTGACAAGACCTTGAGGCAACCAAGGAGACAGTACCCACTACAGCCAGAGAACAGTTTTCATGAGCTGGGCAAATTAAAAGTGAATAAATAAAGCTAATTCAATCTGGTGTGTCCCACATACACAGTATATACACAATCAGGAAATAATCTCATATCTCAGAGATAAGTCAGACTCAATCCAATATAGGTATAGGCATACATCATTATTGAAGAGACGCATATCATGCCTGGGCGTAAAGCTAACAAAATGGACACTACGCCGCGTTCCAAGATGTTACAACAGTATCCGAGGCCACTAGAGCCACCTCAGGACACTCAACCTGTGATACAAAGCAATGATTCACAGCGTGATGTACCTGCAGAGCAAACTACGCAGGCACCCTTAGCGCAGGCCTCACAAAAGAGGATCTTTTACCACTCTGCACAAAAAATGATATCAAAGAAATAATGACAGAAGTAAAGACCTGGTATGGAGATCTGAAGAGAGATTTAACCCGAGTGACACAAAGAGTCACCACTTTAGAAGAAAACCATAACATTATGGATACTGACATACAACACATGTCAAGATTGGCATATGATCAAGATGAAACCATACAACACCTCTTGGAAAAGGTTGAGGACATGAACAACAGGGGCAGAAGAAACAATTTACAGATACGGGGCATTCCGGAGTCTATCCTACCAGCTGCACTAGAAGGTTAATTGCAGGACTTATTCAGGACAGTCAAGGGCAATAACAGTGCACCTGACCTGATAATTGAAAGAGCACATCGGGCGCTGTGAGCGAAGCCACCTCCCAAGGCCCCCCCAAGGGACGTGATAATTAAATTACTCAAATTTAAAGATAAGGAGGAGATCATGAGGCACGCCAGAATGAAACAAGATATCATGCATGTGCGAAACCACATTCAGATTTTTCAGGATCTAAGCCCAACCACACACCAAAAACGGAGAGAACTGTATTACATTACAAATGCCTTAAGAGAACAGAAGATAGTGTACAGATGGGGCTTCCCAGTATGCATAATAGCAACCAAAGGGAACACTACAGCTGTTTTTAAGAACAAGGAATATTTGCCACACTTCTGTGATGCCCTACAGCTCGACATACAGCCTCCAGTTCCAGAAGTACAAGTGGACACTGATTTCCGACGCAGGGGGCATAGATCACGTCCTTTATCCAGAGGGGCAACAGACAGAGCTGCAAAAGCCCTCCAACCCGAAGCCAATCAACCAAGGGACAATGAGGCCATAGACCCACAAACTGATTAAATGTTTATTGAGCCTGTTAAGGGGGGCTCTGTTCGAGCGTCATAGAATTCAGGTCGAATGATAACAATGATTATATTTATAGCTGTTTATATTCATAGTTTATATGTTTTCTTCCTCCTCGGTTGGGTTGGGGTCAGGGATATTGCCCTCACTGTTTTGAACCATATTACATAGTATTGTTTAATTGAATTTTACTGTTTATTGTATGTTATCTAAACTTGTTGACACCTGTAACAACTATAGTTGAGCCTTGACTGAGAGATCTCATACACTACATCTGAGAGTCATAGTTAAGAGCAACTGCTGTATCATATAACAAACTTGGCGTGCGCTCACCCCCAGATAGCACAGAGCACATAATAAAGGACCCTCTACAGGCGTGAACCTCGCTAGCACAGAGAGTTAGATACAATACCTTATAATTACCTTGGGGAACGGTAACTAGATGCGACACAAACCTCACTAGCAGACACTCCGCTCAGCTAGCCAATCTCTCCCAACCGTAACACCGCACCAAATACCACACAGACGACATGCTCCCGAGACCTCTCAAACCGCTAACTATTAATGCAAAAGGGTTCAACAGCCCAGAAAAGAGATCGATAGCCTTTAACCAGATGCATAAAGAGTCAAGCGATATATTATACATTCAGGAAACCCATTTTAAAAAAGGTAGGGAGCCTAAATTCATGAGTAACAGGTATAAAACTGCTTTCCTAGCTTCAGGCAGTTCGAAGAAGGGTGGGGTAGGCATATTGTTAAAAAATAATATTAGCTTCATACCATCTAACATCATTAGAGACCCGAACAGATCGTATCTAGTGGTGGTAGAGTCACTTTTTAACACACACGTGAGGCTGGTGAACGTATATCTGCCAAACCAAGAGCAGCAAAGAGTGTTTAAACAAGTTACACAGCTATTATTGGAACATTCAAAGGGGATAATACTCATGGGAGGGGACTTAAATTTACCACTAGACCCCATTTATGACACTTCACTGGGGAGGACAAGCACTCCACAAAAGGTAATCAAGGCCATACATGCACAATTGCACCAACTTCGGCTGCATGATGTCTGGAGAAACAAACACCCACACACACACGAGATTACACTTTTTACTCCCATACACATCATATTTACACTAGAATAGATAATTTCATTATAGACCAGATAGGGTTAGCTTTGATAGAAAATTCTAACATTTTACCGATTACCTGGTCAGACCATGCACCAGTTTCATGCACAATCAATTGGCCAAACACACCCATAAAACCATTCCTATGGAGGCTAGACAAACACATGCTGGATAACTCGTTGAATAGAACAGAAACTGATGCAGCAATAGGACACTACTTCCAAGAAAACTGCACAAACGATACTTCACCCTTCATAGTATGGGAGGCACATAAATGTGTTTTGAGAGGAGAGTTTATTAGACTTAAGGCTAGGGAAACCAAAACCAGTAGACAATTTGTAAACTCGATAACCTCCCAAATCAGATATTGGGAATCGGAACACAAGATTAAACCGGATTCAGCAGACACGCTAGGAAAGTTAACAGCTGCCAAACAGGAGCTTCATAACCACATGGTAAGAGATTACCAGAACAAAGCAGACAGACTGAGGCAGAGATACTTTGACACGAACGATAAAACAGGTTCATCCCTAGCAAAGGCACTTAAAAGAAAGCAACTGGACACACATATTCACTCACTGACGGACTCAAAGGGTCATATCCACAGGGACAGCGTAAACATTGCAGAGAACTTTAGGCGATACTACAGTGAATTATACAATCTCCAGAATTATTGCAGTCAGGAAGATATAGACAGCTTCTTAGCTGATGTACAACTACCCACACTAAAGCAGGGGGATATAGAGCAGCTAGATTCTCAGGTAACACAAGAAGAAATCAAAACAGCCATTAAGAATATGCCAAATGGCAATAGCCCAGGACCAGATGGCTTGAGCATACGGTATTACAAAATGTCCTTACATCATGTGTTGGCTCCCCTATCCTCTTTATTTAACACTTTGCTAAAGGAACAGGGGTTTACAGAAAACATGTTGTTAGCACATATAACGGTACTCCCCAAACCTGGAAGGAACCCAGAAAGGACAGAGAATTATAGACCCATCTCCCTCTTAAATTCGGACATTAAAATCTTTGCAAAAATCTTAGCCACTAGGGTCAATAAACTCCTGCCTGACCTAATACACCCAGACCAAGTGGGATTTGTCCCTGGACGGGAAGCACAGGACAACACACTAAGAACGCTTCAACTAATATCATATGCTCAATCGCAAAGGACGCCAATGGCCCTGGTCTCTACAGATGCTGAGAAAGCGTTTGACATGGTTCATTGGGGGTTTCTTAAATCTGTCCTACATAAAATGAAATTCAGTGACACTTTCATAAATATGATCTTTACACTTTATCAAAGCCCCACTGCGCGAGTTAAGGTGAATGGATTGCTCTCAGATGGTTTTTCCAGAAATGGCACGAGACAAGGCTGCCCTCTCTCCCCCATTCTCTTTCCTATTAGTATAGAAGTATTAGCCCAAAAAATAAGAAATGACAGTCAAGTGCAGGGTATGGTAGTTGCCACCAATAACTATAAGCTTGCATTATACGCAGACGATATACTGCTCATTTTGACAAACATTGACACCTCACTGTATAGAGCCCTAGAGATTTTACAAGCTTTTGTAAAAGTTTCGAATTTCCAGTTAAATCTCACAAAATCTGAGATCCTAAATATCACATATGACACCACCCTTTTTGACCAAATCACACAGAGCTGCCAACTTAAGAAACAGGGCAGTAAGATGAAATACCTTGGTATCTACTTATCTCCGGACCAACAGGAAATATTCATGGCCAACTACAAAAGGCTGGAAACCGAATTAGTGGCAAATTTATCAAATTGGAAAAGCAAACCCATTTCATGGTTGGGTAGGGTTAATGTGGTAAAGATGAACGTCTTACCCAGACTTTTATATTTGCTGCAGACCACACCTATACCCCTACCATTAACTTACCTACAAAAAATGCAGAGCATAATAGAACAATATATTTGGGGGGGAATTAAGCCTAGAATAGCAAAAGCCACACTCTATCTACACAGAGAAAGAGGAGGACTCAGATTGCCCAGCATATGTGTATACAAACAAACCATAACCCTACACAAACTGCTAGACTGGTGCAGTAATGACCCAAACAAAATATGGGTGCAGCTGGACTGTTCCATATTGGGTTCAAGAAATGCAGGAGGATAGCTTGGATATCCGGGAAGGATAGACCGGCGGCTGCATTCATGCATCCGCTGTTCGTAGACTTCTTTAGCAATTGGGACAAGCTAATAAACACAACCACAAACATATCGACCCGGTTCTCCTCCTTGGCTTCAATGTATCAGAATGTGGCAATACCGTGGAATCATAGAGAAACAAGTCACAGTCCCAGTACAACCTAGAGGGAACGGACACTCCTGGCTCTGGTCGAGGGGAACAAATTGAAGTCCCTCGAGCAGATTAGAGAGAGTAAACCGGACATAAACATGGACTGGCTAGCACACTCACAGCTAGGTCACTTTTTAGCGACACACAAGCAAAAATCTAACCTTCTTAGGCAACCGACCCTGTTCGAAACTATATGCTTATGCGAGACACCGACAGAGCATGCAATTTCCCTTTTATATAAACTATTAATAACGGAAGATGCACAGACACTGCCCTCATACACAAAAGCCTGGGAGAAGGAGCTAAATGCAGATATAGACACACAAAACTGGTTGAGAGCATTTCAAACTACAAAACGTTCATCCGTCTCAAGTAGGGTCCAGGAATCTAGCTACAAATTTTTATCCAGGTGGTACCTTACACCTAGCAGGATAAAACACATATATAAAACAACCCTGGGGAAGTGTTGGAGGGAGCGTGGGGGAAAGGGCACTCTATCACACCTCTGGTGGGACTGTCCTGGATTAGACCAGTTTTGGACAGAGATCTTAGATCATATTAGAATAGCCACAAGAAAACCTTTACAGAATAGCCCACATACTCTCCTGTTTCTATCGCTACCTACACTTGAGAGTAAAGTGAACAGGGCACTGAGGATGGTCATGTTGAACAGTGCAAAGATGCTGATCCCAAAACACTGGAAAACCAAAGCACTCCCCACAGTGAAAGAGTGGAGGAAACAGGTTGACACTTTATTACATCTAGAAAGGTACCACCACATGCAGAATGACACTTTAGAAACGCATGAATTAATGCTAATACAGTGGAAGGAATGCATAACAGGTCCGTGCTGAATGAGGGAGAGCAAAATGGGCAGCCGCGTGGCGGGCTAAACAATAGAGGTATGCAGAAGGAAGGGGAAAGAGTGGGATGAGGCACGCAGCGACTATTCAGTTACTTTTTTGTATAATTAGCAACAGGAGGTCAAGTTAAATTTGAATAATACTTGTTGAGTTCTAAAATATGCAAATGGCACCATAAGGTGCACTATATATATATGTATATATACAGGGAGTGCAGAATTATTAGGCAAATGAGTATTTTGACCACATCATCCTCTTTATGCATGTTGTCTTACTCCAAGCTGTATAGGCTCGAAAGCCTACTACCAATTAAGCATATTAGGTGATGTGCATCTCTGTAATGAGAAGGGGTGTGGTCTAATGACATCAACACCCTATATCAGGTGTGCATAATTATTAGGCAACTTCCTTTCCTTTGGCAAAATGGGTCAAAAGAAGGACTTGACAGGCTCAGAAAAGTAAAAAATAGTGAGATATCTTGCAGAGGGATGCAGCACTCTTAAAATTGCAAAGCTTCTGAAGCGTGATCATCGAACAATCAAGTGTTTCATTCAAAATAGTCAACAGGGTCGCAAGAAGCGTGTGGAAAAACCAAGGCGCAAAATAACTGCCCATGAACTGAGAAAAGTCAAGCGTGCAGCTGCCAAGATGCCACTTGCCACCAGTTTGGCCATATTTCAGAGCTGCAACATCACTGGAGTGCCCAAAAGCACAAGGTGTGCAATACTCAGAGACATGGCCAAGGTAAGAAAGGCTGAAAGACGACCACCACTGAACAAGACACACAAGCTGAAACGTCAAGACTGGGCCAAGAAATATCTCAAGACTGATTTTTCTAAGGTTTTATGGACTGATGAAATGAGAGTGAGTCTTGATGGGCCAGATGGATGGGCCCGTGGCTGGATTGGTAAAGGGCAGAGAGCTGCAGTCCGACGCCAGCAAGGTGGAGGTGGAGTACTGGTTTGGGCTGGTATCATCAAAGATGAGCTTGTGGGGCCTTTTCGGGTTGAGGATGGAGTCAAGCTCAACTCCCAGTCCTACTGCCAATTTCTGGAAGACACCTTCTTCAAGCAGTGGTACAGGAAGAAGTCTGCATCCTTCAAGAAAAACATGATTTTCATGCAGGACAATGCTCCATCACACGCGTCCAAGTACTCCAAAGCGTGGCTGGCAAGAAAGGGTATAAAAGAAGAAAATCTAATGACATGGCCTCCTTGTTCACCTGATCTGAACCCCATTGAGAACCTGTGGTCCATCATCAAATGTGAGATTTACAAGGAGGGAAAACAGTACACCTCTCTGAACAGTGTCTGGGAGGCTGTGGTTGCTGCTGCACGCAATGTTTATGGTAACAGATCAAAACACTGACAGAATCCATGGATGGCAGGCTTTTGAGTGTCCTTGCAAAGAAAGGTGGCTATATTGGTCACTGATTTGTTTTGTTTTGTTTTTGAATGTCAGAAATGTATATTTGTGAATGTTGAGATGTTATATTGGTTTCACTGGTAAAAATAAATAATTGAAATGGGTATATATTTGTTTTTTGTTAAGTTGCCTAATAATTATGCACAGTAATAGTCACCTGCACAAACAGATACCCCCCTAAAATAGCTATAACTAAAAACAAACTAAAAACTACTTCCAAAACTATTCAGCTTTGATATTAATGAGTTTTTTGGGTTCATTGAGAACATGGTTGTTGTTCAATAATAAAATTAATCCTCAAAAATACAACTTGCCTAATAATTCTGCACTCCCTGTATATATATATATATATATATATATATATATATATATATATATATATATATATAAAGACATTGGCTTACAGAGATTAAAAGAAACACCCATAACTGGACATTTGGTGATAACCAGGAAAGTAGTCTGTTACAGGGCACTGTGTGCCGATATTTAGAATGTTTTGTATACACTTGAAAATCTTGAAAAACATGATGTATGTATGTATAATGTTTAATAAAGCTCTTTTGGAAAAAAAAAATTCTGGCAACCTTAACATTATGCCAGGAAAAACCACGCTCTTCACACCAGTACAAGTCCTCCACACTTTATGGTAGATACGACAAGTAACTGGCTTATGAGTTTGAACCAGAGTGTCGATAACACTCTCAAAGAACCCTCTCTTGGCTAAGACTAAGTGTTCAATCTCCATGCAGTCAGCCTCAGCCAATTTAGATTTTGATGAACGAAGGGACCCTGTATCAGCAGATCTCTGCGACAAGGTAACCTCCACTGAGGAGATGAGGACATCCCCACCAGATTTGCAAACCACGTCCTTCGCGGCCACAATGGAGTAATCGGAATCATTGATGCTCTCTCCTGCTTGATGCAAGCTACCACACTAGGGAGAAGCGGTAATGGAGGAAAAAGATATATGAGTCTGAACTTCCATAGTACTGATAGGACATCTATCAATTCCACCTGAGGATCCCTCGACCTTGAGCAGTACCTGAGTAGATTAGTATTGAGGTGGGATGCCATGAGATCTATTTCTGGCATCCCCCACTCGCTGCACCTCGGGGTGAAGAGCCCATTCCCCTGGGTGAAAGGATTGCCTGGTGATGAAGTCCGCTTCCCAGTTGTCCACACCCGGAATGTTAATCGCTGACAGCGTACATCTGTGAGTCTCCACCCACTCTAGTATCTGAGATACTTCTCTCATCACCAAGGAACTTCTCGTTCCCCCCTGATGGATAATATAGGCAACCAAGGTTATTTTGTCTGATTGGAATCTGATAAACTGGGACAAACCCAGAAGAGGCCAAGCCTTCAAGGCATTGAAGATTGCCCGGAGTTCCAAAATATTGATTGGAAGGGAGGACTTCTCCTGAGTCCACAGACCTTGTGCCTTCTTGGTACCTCAAATGGCTCCCCAGGCTTACATCAGTCACTATCTCCCAGGACAGTCTCAAGAAGCACGTGCCTTGGCAGATGATCTGGACAGAGCCACCAAGAAAGCAAGTCTCTCGACAGGTTGTCCAACATGATTTGTTGAGACAGATCTGAATGGTAGCTGTTTCATTGTCTCAGCATGCATAGTTGTAAGGCTCTGAGATGGAATCTGGCAAAAGGAATGATGTCCATACAGGACACCATGAGTCCTATTATCTCCATTCACTGAGCCACTGAGGGTCTCAAGGAGGCATGGAGGGCAAGACATGCAGAAGTTAGCTTGCAACGTCTTTAATCTGTGAGAAATATTCTCATGGATATGGAGTCTATTATTAGGAAATTCACCCTTGTACTTGGAGTAAGAGAACTTTTTTCCAAGTTTATCTTCCATCCATGTGTTTGAAGAAGCTTGAGAAGGGACTCAGAATGTTCTTCCACTTAATGAAAAGATGGTTCCTGTACCACGATATTGTCCAGGTAAGGCGCTACTGCAATACCTTGTGTTCTGGCAATGGCTAGAAGAGTTCCAAAACCTTTGAAAATATCCTTGGAGCAGTAGCTAGGACAAACAGAAGAGCTATGAACTGGAAGTGCTGGTCCAGAAAGGCAAACCTCAGGAACTGAAAATGTTCCCTGTGTATTGGGACGTGAAGGTATGCATCCTTCAGGTCTATTGTGGTTATAAACTGTCCTTCCTGAACCAGGAAGTATGGACTGTATTGTCTCCATCTTGAAAGAGGGAACACTCACAAACTTGTTTAGGCACTTTAGGTCCAGAATTGGACAAAAAGTACCCTCCTTCTTTGGAACCACGAAAAGGTTTGAATAAAACCCTAAACCTCTTTCTGCTGCAGGAACCGGGACAATTACTCCTAGAGAGGAGAGATCCCATACGCAACCTAAGAAGGCAGCCCTCTTTTCTGATCTTGTAGACAGACTAGAGAGTAGGAATCTGCCCCTGGGTGGATGAGACTTGAATCCTACCCTGTATCCTTGAGATACAACCTCCAGGACCCAAGGATCCTGTACATCCTGAAACCAAGCATCTGAAAAAAAGAAACAGTCTGCCCCCTACTCGATCCAATCCTGGATCGGGGGCTGCCCCTTCATGCCAATTTGTTTTCTGTGGGATTCTTAGTCTGTTTGGACTTATTCCAGAACTGAGCCTGTTCCAAGTACTCTTGGGCTGCTCGGATTTGGATGAGGATTGCTGTCGTTGTGATTTGTCAGAACAAAAGGAATGAAAATTAGACAATTGTTGTCCCTTAGGCCTTTTTTTCTTATCCTACGGTAGGAAGGCACCTTTCTCTCTGGTAACTGTAGAAATAATGGAGTCCAGCCCTGGACCAAATAAAATCTTTCCATTGAAAGGAAGAGAAAGGAGTCTGGATTTAGAAGTCATATCCGCAGACCAAGACTTCAACCAGAGAACCCGGCTGGCTAGGACCGCTAAGCCAGAAGCCTTTGCATTTATGCGAATAATCTGCATAGTCGCATCACAGATGAAGGCGTTAGCAATGCTCAGAGCCTTAATTCTCTCCTGAATATCCTTGAGGGGAGTCTCCACCTCAATGAGCTCCAACAGAGTGTTGCACCAGTAGGTAGCTGTTCCAGCAACTGTGACTACAGCTGCTGCCAGTTGAAATAAAAACCCTGTATGTTGAAACATCTTGCTCAGAAAGGTTTCCATTTTCTTATCCATAGGCTCTCTAAAAGAAGAACTATCCTCCAGAGGGATAGTAGTATGCTTAGTCAGTGTAGAAATAGCCTCATCCACCTTAGGGATGGAGTCCCACAAATCTAATTGAGAGTCAGGGACCGGGAATAATTTTTTTAAAGTAGACGAAGGGGAAAAATAAGATCCTATTCTTTCCCATTCGTTACTAATAATGATCACCTTCCTGTCTTTATAAACCCTGTCTAATTTAGGGATCTTAGGTTCCTCAGGGAGTGTAGCCTCTGGAACCTCTAGCGTAGACAGAACCTCCTTTAATAAAAAACACAAATGCTCAATTTTAAATCTAAAGGAGGGTTCCTCTGCGGAAAGAGGTTTAGAAACGGAAGTCTCCAACTCAGAAAGTTCACCCTCTGAAGCTACAGAGGTTAACTCATCCTCGGATAGCTGGGACATAGTAACTAAATCCGACAAATATTTAGATGACTCTAGGTTAGGAGAACTATGTTTAATCTTTCTCTTGCATTTGTTAGAGCAAGTTAAGGCACTCAGGGCTGCAGACACCGCTGATTGTAACTGTGCGGTAAAATCCGCCAGAAAAAATCCCCCTCCAGATGGAGGATTAGTTGAGCTGCGGGGAATTGCATGTGGAGCGAGTAATGTGGAAAGAGTGGTAATCTCTCGGGACCCAGATTCCTGAGAGGTAGACGGCTCAGAGGGGCTAATAGCGTTATGAGTATTAGCAGGCTTGTCTCCCTTCTTAGACTTTAGAACAGTGCTTAGGCAAAGGGGAAAAAAGTGAGCAGGCAGCCTCGTCACAATATAAACAGAAATTATTCATCAGTACAGAAGGAGCAATACTTTCTAATGTAGTATCAGAGTCCTCCATAGCTAAGATATATTCACAGAAGGACAGACAAAAGCTAAACGCTTTTATTGAAAAAACTGCACCTTTATAATCCCAATGGCTGGTGCACTCACCCCCTCCTAGACCCAGACAGCAAACAGTGAGAACGCTCTTCTTAGGAGTGATGTCCGCAGCAGGATTGAAGGAAATGAAAAGACATAGTCTATGAGCCCAAAAAAACTCTCACATTAAGCAGTTATAAATAACCCCTATCTGTTCAAATAATCTCCCTGAAGGAGATATTAACCCTTGGTCCTATTGAGACATAAAGGAGCCACACTGTGACCCTGTATAGCAAAAGTGTAAATATAAATGGTCTTACCTCCAGGATCCATGCTGTGGAATAGGCACAGCCTCTCAAATGTGACAGTCTTGCAGGGACACTTCTGACATGGACTTGAGTGTGTAACAGCAAGCGGTAAAACTCGTCAACAATGATTGCTCAGGAGCTGTTAGGCAACAGTCTGGATGAGTTCACAGAAAAAACTTTCCCTGCATCTCCAGACTTTAACTTTCATCAATACTCTCACTGAGAGGTTGACATGATTACTTAAAACTCCAGTCCTTTCTTGAAGGGAGCATACCCATTACATGACTATCCAAAATCTTCTGACACTTCTCTGCCACCTCCTATAGTGACGAAAGGCAAAGAATGATTGGGGGATAGCGGAAGTGGGAGGGATATTTAAGCCTTTGGCTGGGGTGTCTTTGCCTTCTCCTGGTGGCCTGGTGTTGTATTTCCCAACAGTCAGGAATAAAGTCGTGGACTCTCCCTGCCTTATGGAAGGAAAAGGAGTTTATTGCGGGTGTTTGCACTCGTCGAGTTTACAGCATGTATTACGAGTTAAAAGTTAACGTGATCAATTGAGCACAATCGCGATTACACTAGAATGATTACCGCATCCTCAGAGCTCTGGTTTACAGTTTGGCTAAACAAGAAAAAGTCACAAAACACATAAAAATACATTACAAAATACTACACTTACACTCATAATAACACCATCTAATGAAAATTATTTTTAAAAAAATATTGCACACAACAGTTATAAGAACTCAAAGATATCAGGTATCAGATGTTAGGAGATAAAGGCTTCAGAGGGATTTTAACATTGAGATACATACATATACATGTCTAGCGGTGTGCATGTATGTATGTATATATATATATATATATATATATATATATATATATATATATACATACAGTATCTCACAAAAGTGAGTACACCCCTCACATTTTTGTAAATATTTTATAATATCTTTTCATGTGACAACACTGAAGAAATTACACTTTGCTATAATGTAAAGTAGTGAGTATACAGCCTGTATAACAATGTAAATTTGCTGTCCCGTCAAAATAACTAAACACACAGCCATTAATGTTTAAACCGCTGGCAACAAAAGTGAGTACATCCCTAAGTGGAAATGTGCAAATTGGGCCAACAGTGTCAATATTTTGTGTGGCCACCATTATATTCCAGCACTGCCTTAACCCGCTTAGGCATGGAGTTCACCAGAGCTTCACAGGTTGCCACTGGAGTCCTCTTCCACTCTTCCATGATGACATCACAGAGCTGGTGGATATTAGAGACCTTGCTCTCCACACACCTTCCATTTGAGGATGCCCCACAGATGCTGAATAGGGTTTAGGTCTAGAGACATGCTTGGCCAGTCCATTACCTTTACCCTCAGCTTCTTTAGCAAGGCAGTGATCAACTTGGAGGTGTGTTTTGGGTCGTTATCATGTTGGAATACTGCTCTGTGGCCCAGTCTCCGAAGGGAGGGTGTCATGCTCTGCTTCAGTATGTCACAGTACATGTTGGCATTCATTGTTCCCTCAATGAATTATAGCTCCCCAGTGCCGGCAGCACTCATGCAGGCCCAGACCATGACACTCCCACCACCATGCTTGACTGTAGGCAAGACACACTTGTCTTTGTACTCCTCACCTGGTTGCCGCCACACACGCTTGACACCATCTGAACCAAATAAGTTTATCTTGGTTTTATCGGACCACAGGACATGGTTCCAGTAATCCATGTCCTTAGTCTACTTGTCTTCAGCAAACTGCTTGCGGGCTTTCTAGTGCATCATCTTTAGAAGAGGCTTCCTTCTGTTACGACAGCCATGCAGACCAATTTGATGCAGTGTGCGGAGTATGGTCGGAGCACTGACAGGCTGAACCCCCACCCCTTCAACCCCTGCAGCAATGCTGGCAGCACTCATACGTCTATTTCCCAAAGACAACCTCTTCATATGACGCTGAGCACGTGCACTCAACTTCTTTGGTCGACCATGGCAAGGCCTGTTATGCGTGGAACTTGTCCTGTGAAACTGCTGTATGGTCTTGCCCACCGTGCTGCAGCTCAGTTTCAGGGTCTTGGCAATCTTCTTATAGCCTAGGCCATCTTTAAGTAGAGCAACAATTCTTTTTTCAGATCCTCAGAGAGTTATTTGCCATGAGGTGCCATGTTGAACTTCCAGTTACCAGTATGAGAGAGTGTGAGAGCGATAACACCAAATTTAACACACCTGCTCCCCAGTCACACCTGAGACCTTGTAACGAGTCACATGACACCGGGGAGGAAAAATGGCTAATTGGGCTCAATTTGGACATTTCCACTTAGGGATGTACTCATTTTTGTTGCCAATGGTTTAGACATTAATGGCTGTGTGTTTAGTTATTTTGATGGGACAGCAAATTTACACTGTTATACAGGCTGTACACTTAGTACTTTACATTGTAGCAAAGTGTCATTTCTTCAGTGTTGTCACATGAAAAGATATAATAAAATATTTACAAAATGTGAGGGGTGTACTCACTTTTGTGAGATACTGTATATATATGTGTGTGTGTGTGTGTACTTATGTATTTATACCTTTTTTATATGTATTTACAGACATATATACAGTGCACATATAAACACATAAATACATATGTACACATATATAGACATATTTCTAAGTGTATTGTAGCCCTTTGCAGTTAAAGGGACAGTCTACACCAGAATTTTTATTGTTTTAAAAGATAGATAATCCCTTTATTACCCATTTCCCAGTTTTGCATAACCAACACAGTTATATTAATATACTTTTAACCTCTGTGATTATCTGGTATCTAAGCCTCTGCAAACTGTCCCTTTTTTCAGTTCTTTTGACAGACTTGCAGTCTAGCCAATCAGTGCCTGCTCCCAGATAACTTCTCGTGCACGAGCACAGTGTTATCTATATGAAATACGTGAACTAACACCCTCTAGTGGTGAAAAACTGTTAAAATGCAATCTGAAAGAGGTGGGCTTCAAGGTCTAAGAAATTAGCATATGAACCTCCTAGGTTAAGCTTTCAACTAAGAATACCAAGAGAACAAAGCAAAATTGGTGATAAAAGTACATTGGAAAATTGTTTGAAATTACATGCTCTATCTGAATCATGAAAGTTTATTTTGGCCTAGACTGTCCCATTCCAATGTTCTGCACATATTAGAATATGTTCTATGCATTTATAAATAGATATTTATATATATATATATATATATATATATATATATATATATATATATATATATATATATAGTACAAAAAAATATCAGATATACTGTATGTAGAAATATTTATTTCTGAATAAATAGAACATATTCTATTATGTGAAGAACATTAGAAAGTGAAATATTCATTTTTTCATGTCGGGTTAGCGCACATTGGATTATGCGAACAGGTTTGAACACGAGTAGGTTATTAGGTTTTTTCCACTTTTTTGCCCCATTGACTACTACAGTGGAATACTTGAACGTGCGAATGATATTCTAACTTTGGCTTTTTGCACTTGTGGGGTTAGAGCGCGACTGAAAACAGTGCACTTGAGTGCAACCCGACGAGCGCAAAAGCTGAACTTCTACAACAGTTAACGCTTGAGCGGCAGCTTTAATTAGCAATCCCCTTGTTATCTGACCCTCAATGCGTTAAGTTTTCTACCATTGATGGCCTAGATTCTAATTAGTTATATTGTTTTGCAGTTCTGGTGATTTTTATCACTGTTCTAAATCAAGAAAAGCTACTGAATCAATCTGAAAAACCATCCAATATATGTACATGTTCTGCGTTTGATAGTTTTTTGTTTAGTTTTTTCTTCCAAGTTGGGAACCGCAGAAAAACATATGTGTAAATAGAAGTAAAGTACACAATAACTTACTTAACTAGTTGTAGTTATAACACAATAACTATATAAATACAAAAAGTGGGGGTGCTTGACGCATAAATAATATATAAATCAGAATAAGAAAAACAAGAAAAAGAGCATCTCTCCAACACTCACTATAATCCATAAATAATTACAGAAGCTTAATATATGACTTAAAATGTATTCACTAGCAGAGATGCAACAGCTATATCCTGCAAAAATAAAGAAACTTTGATTAAAAGATAGAAAAACAAATACCCCTTTCCCTCACAACACAATAATAATAGTGCAAATCAAAGAACAGAATAGCAATTGATTTAAAAAAAAAAACACATAAGGATAGTGTCAGTATAATTAGCCACGGTTGACCCATTGCTGGAAATCTCCCAACTAAAAAAGATCAATACGATAACACTACTTTGGTGGCTGTTTTATAGTTCACTAGGACTAGGGTTTGGCCAGTAAGTTGCTCTGTAAGGAGAAAGTCCAGAAATTGTTAGAAAAAGGTCCTGGGACCATGCATTGAAAACCAAGTATGTTAAATAATAATCTATAAATAAGTAACCAAAATTACAAAGTCCACAAAAGTAAGGAGAGAAGGGGATAAGGATGCCTGACAAATGGTTTCCCTAACGGCTTTGTCAAAGGCACTATTGTAATCATATATTTAAAGACCTCTTAAACCAATGGAATTTAATATTTTTCACACACCTCTATTTAGACCAATGAAAATTCTCAATGTATACCACATGACCTCTTGACCAAACAACTTAAAGGGATACTGTACCGAAAAATTTTCTTTCGTGATTCAAATTGAGCATGAAATTTTAAGCAACTTTCTAATTTACTCCTATTATCAAATTTTCTTCATTCTCTTGGTATCTTTATTTGAAATGCAAGAATGTAAGTTTAGATGCCGGCCCATTTTTGGTGAACAACCTGGGTTGTCCTTGCTGATTGGTGGATAAATTCATCCACCAATAAAAAATTGCTGTCCAGAGTACTGAAGCCAAAAAAAAGCTTAGATGCCTTCTTTTTCAAATAATGATAGCAAGAGAACGAAGAAAATTTGATAATAGGAGTAAATTAGAAAGTTGCTTAAAATTGCATGCTCAATCTGAATCACGAAATAACATTTTTGGGTACAGTGTCCCTTTAACTGATAGATTAATCTCATGTTAGACAAATTGCTCCTTAGGGTCAATCGAATGATCGTTTTGTTACAATTAGAATTTATATAACAATACTGTATCATTATAATACTCAATCTATCATTTGATAACTAAAAAAAAAATTTGGGCTAGATTACAAGTGGAGCTCAGAAACAATTCCCTGGTAGCCAATCTGGAGAAATGTGAGTTTGATTAAGTTCAGATCCAGTTCCTTGGTTATGTCATCTTGAAGGAAGGTTTTGCCATGGATCCTACAAAGCTAACCAAATTTCTGGAATGGCCTCAACACACCTCATTAAAGGAACTACAGAGATTTTTGGGGTTCTCCAACTATTACCGCAAGTTTATAAAGAACTTCTCCCAAATAGCTGCCCCGCTCACTGTGCTGACTAAACGAAACAGAGACTGCAAAAATTGGCCTCCTGTAGCCGTGGATGCTTTCTCTCATCTGAAACAGCTCTTTTGTTCTGCTCCTGTGCTCCACCTTCCCGATCCAGACCTGCAGTTCATATTAGAGGTTGATGCCTCCAAGATTAGAGCTAGAGCAGTCTTAACCCAAAGGGATCCTTTAACCTCTAAGTTGTACCCTGTAGCCTTTTTCTCCAAACACTTTACTCCTGCTAAAAAGAATTACGATGTGGGAAATCATTAACTCTTAGCCATTAAGATGGCCTTGACCGAATGGCATCATTGGCTGGAGGGTACCGCCAACCCCATTCAGATTTTCACTAACCACAAGAATCTGACGTATCTAGACACTGCTCATCGACTCAATCCTCGACAGGCCAGGTGGGCCTTATTCTTTTCCCATTTTAACTTTGTAGTTTCATATCTTCCTGGGACCAAGAATAAAAAGACTGATGCCCTTTCCCGTCAGTTTCCTCAGTCTAGTGATTCTTCTGAAGCTCCTATTGAAAACCTCATGCACCCCTTCTGTGTAGTTGCTCAACTTAACACCTCTTTACTTCAAAGACTGCAAGGTCCCCAGTCTAAAAAGCCTTTCTAAAACCCTGTGGCTCCTGATATCATCTTTGTACCTCAGAACCTACGCAACCCTGTGCTATCCTGGGCATGACAGCAAACTTTCAGGACATCCTAGTTTAACAAGAACCTTTAAGCCTCTTTCCCAACATGTATGGTGGCCTACCATGAAGTCTGATTCTCAGGATTATGTTTAAGCCTGCATAACTTGTGCTGCCAATAAGACACCCAATCCTTGCCTCATGGCTTACTCCAAACTTTGTCCATCCCCAAACAACCCTGGACACACATAACGATGGATTTCGTTGTGGATCTCCCTCCTTCTGGCCACCAGACGGTTATCTGGGTTGTGGTGGATTGATTCTCCAGACTTGCTCATGTTATACCCTTAAACAAGCTACCGTCTGCCTAAGAATTATCGTCTCTTTTTCTTTTACATGTGGTATGACTTCATGGCATTACCGTGAATATTGCTTCCAACAGTGGTCCTCAATTCCTCTCTACCTTTTGGAAAGCTTTTTGCAAATTGATTGGAACCACTGTTTCCTTGTCTTCTGGCTACCATCCCCAGACTAATGGGCTGACAGAGAGAGCTTATGTTAATTCTCTTCATACCAATTGGTCTGGATTGTTAACCCTAGCTGAGCTGGCAAAGAACAATCATTGGCACTCTTCCCTACAATGTTCACCATTTCAAGCCGCAGCAGGCTACCAACCTCGTGTCTTTCCTCTTTCCGCTCAATCTACAGAGGTTCCTACCACAGACCGACACGTTACTAACCTCACTACTCATTGGCAAAGTATTCAATCTCAGTTATATTCAGCTGTCTCTAGATACAAGAAGTTTGCTTTTCATCATCGAGCTACTGTTTGTGCCTTTTCAGTGGGTGAACGTGTCTACTCGACATGTTCGTCTACGTCAACCCTATGATAAATTAGCGCCTAGGTATATCGGCCCTTACAAAGTCCTTAAAAGACTGTCTCCTGTTGCCTACAAAGTGGCCTTGCCCAGAACCTTGCGCCTACACCCAGTTTTCCACTTCTCACTACTCAAGTCCTACATCAAGAACAGATATACTCAGCTCCAAACTCCTTCTTTCTCCGCTCTTGATTCATGGTGATCCTGAGTATGAGGTCGCTAAGATCCTGGACTCCAGATACAGGCACAGGCAACTACAATACCTCGTGCATTGGAAGGATTACTCTGTGGCAGATTGTTCCTGCCCATGATGTGCATGCTCCATCTTTGGTCTCCAGGTTCCATGCTGCTCACCCTTTGAAACGGGTTTTTGTTCCCAGAGGGAACCCTTGAGTGGGGGGCTATGTCACGACCACGCTCCTGATGCGCCGCTCTGTTGCTATAGCTGTTGCCATAGATGCTGCGGTTGCACTTTCCCTTCATACCGGTTGGATCCTCAAACTCTCCTTGGCGCAAATTGGTGCCTATGTAAGTACCGCTATTCCTTATCCTCACTGCCCAAGTATAGGTGTTACTTTGTGTGCTCCTGGGTTCTGTGTACTTGAATTGCTTGATTACCTAATTGATACTGAACTCTGCCTGTCTGACCAAACTGCTTACTTAACCCCTGAATTGCTGGATTGCCTAATTGATACTGAAATCTGCCTGTCTGACCACTCTGCTTGCTTAACCCCTGAATTGCTGGATTGCCTAATTGATACTGAACTCTGCCTGTCTGACCACTCTGCTTGCTTAACCCCTGAATTACCGGATTGCCTTGCCATTGCTGAACTCTGCCTGTCTGACTATTCTATTGGTTTACCCCTGAACTGTAATTTTGCTGGATTTCCTTTGTTGATGACTCCTGCCTGTTCCTGGTCATTCTATTGGTTTACCCCTGAACTGTTATTCTGCTGGATCACCTTCCTGTTGCCGGACCATGCCTGTCTTGACCAGTCTCTGCCTTCATCTTATTGCTGTGAAGGACTAACCTGCCTACTGTGAGTACTGCTTACCTCATTTAATAAACTGTCTTTGTTCTGGGATATTTCCTATCATTCCACTTGACGCCGGGAAAAGAAGTCTACTGGCCAAGTTTGGTCTGATAGAGGAATATCCCACGAGCATTACATTTACACCATAATAAATTGTACAGTTGGTTGTTTAAAAAAATAAAAATATATATGAGCAGTTATAAGGGTTTAAAGTGAGGGGATGATGGGTGTTAGAAAAGAAACAGCACTGAAAAGTACCTTTACATAGCAGTCTATGGGAACTGTGTTTCAAACTTCAAATATATATGTATATGCTTATATACATATATATTTATGTGTTAATATGTGTATTATACATTTAACAGAGCAGAACATTTAAGAAAAGAAGAAACAGAAAGAAAAATGAAAGGATTCCTTAGCCAGCACCATCCATATCAATACTATAATTCATTAAAAGAGAATCCACATATATGAGAGTATTAAAGCACACCAAAAACAAAGATTTTGAATACACAATATCCTATATAATATATAAATGTATTCATTACCTATATCTAAATCATAAACAAAAACATAAACATAATCCACCTTAAATATGTTAAAAACATACACCAATGGCCATGGTAGAGAGAAGTATACAATAATTAAGACATCTGTGGGGATAAATTTAGAGAGACAATAATTTAATGCCTTATCTCTGTAATGCCTCAAATAAATGCTGTTAAACCTAAAAGCACCATATTACGCAATAGCTTGAAATAGCATAATACATATCACAGTAAGTCCAGCGTAAAAACAGATATACATAAAAGTCCATTTGTTAAATGTTAATAATATCGATGCTTGGCTTTTAGTAAAACACATGCATATATAACATAGCTTTTCTTTCTGTTTCTTCTTTCTTAAATTTTCTGGTCTGTTAAATGTATAATTTATTTTTTTGATTCCTCCTGAGCACTCTGAGAATTAGATGACTCAGGTTTTCCACACTTATTATTAATTCTGGTGGTACTATGAGCTGGTTTGATTGACTTTTGGTAACAAATATATATGTGAGCACAATGCTTCCAGGCAATGCGAATGTGACCTCTCATTCGTAATGCGCTTAACTTGTAATTGCGCTGGTATTACTGGGTGGAGTGCAAAAATTGAGCTTGCGGAAGCGCAATTTTGTGCCCCACTTGTAATCTAGGTCTTTATTCAAAATATTTTTCATAAGGTAAGCATCCCCTTATTAAAGAGCAGCATGATGAACTAACAGGCCACATGTCCAGAACTGTAATGAATGCATATATATTTGGAATTACAAAATTATATATACATTTTTAAATATTTAAATGTATGGAAATTACTTGCATAATGTTTATACAACCAATAGTTCATCCATAATTTAATTTGTAAATATAGATGTTTAACTAAGTTTGTCCCATATACAGGAGATAGTTAAGTATCAGGCATGTATACTTAACTATTCTCCAAATGAGTAATTTTTATTCTATGAATCTTTAGATTAACAACATGTTTAATCGTGAACCAGTAACACAATAAAGTGGTAATATGGTTAATCTAAGTTTCAATAAATCTGCAGAGTGACATGTCATGCTAGCGTGAGCAAGGATAGAAATGAATGGAACGATCTTACCGCTTCCAATTAATAGTACAAGGATGGAAGAAACTGATGTTATGGAAGTCTGAGGCCAAACATGCTGGAATCATAGACAAACAACTGTGGTGAAGGTTGCTGTCCACACGGGCACACTGAGAGCAGGGAGTCAGCCATGGAAGGAGGTGTGTCAGCCTGAACACGCTGATAGTAGTGAGAGTCAGGTGTGGTGACGTCACAGGAGCGTGGATGTGATGAGAGAGCCGGTATGAGGGGGAGGCTCAGTAGGTAGAACAGGTCCGTAGGACACAAAACAAAAAAAAAAAAGGAATCAACATAAAAATTAAACAGACTCCAAAGCTCAAATATGTTAGAGAGCATAAAAAGAAATACCCCAAGGAAAAAAGAAGGGGAAATGAAAATAAAGCACAAATCCCACAATATAGTAAGGATAGGAGGAGGGCTGGAATAGAGCAGTCACAACTTCAATACCAAGCATGGTATAGAAGTTCCTGTCAGGCTTTATAGGTTGGCCAGGAACACACCTCTTAAAGGTAAAGAGTCATAATATGTTACAGAGCTCCCCCTTTAAGGAACCGCTTCACGTTTCAAGGCTTGGGCCGATCCGGATGTCTCCTGTGATAAATGGATACCAGTCTAGGTGCTGAAAGGATGGTGGAGGATCCCCACGAGTCTTCTTCGGATTAGTAACCTTTCCATCGTACAAGATATTTGAGGCGATCAGAAATTTTTCTAGAGTCTAGAATCTTTTCAACCTCAAACTCAGTGTCAGGTGCAATAGGCAGAGAATGAGTAGGGGGGTTCTGTGGGTTCCGAAGGGCTTTGTAAGGTTTTAGGAGAGCAACATGAAATGTTGGGTGAATCTTGTACTGAGGGGGAAGATCCAAAGTGATGGCATTCTCATTCACCACTTTCAATACAGGAAAAGACCCAATGTAAAATTTGTTGAGTTTTCTACTGTGTACTGACAATTTAAGGTTTTTTGTTGCCAACCAGACTAAATCACCAGGTGAATAAGAGGGGGGTGGTCTATGTCGTAGGTCATAATATCTCTTTTGTCTAAGTTGGGATTGTTTGATATTATCTGCAAGCAGAGTAAACGTTTCTGATATAGTATTAATAATATCATTCACTATCAGACAATCACTTTGCATATCGGGATATAAATGAAAAGTGGGGTGAAAACCATAGTTGGCAAAAAAGGAGTGGTTTTTATAGTTGAGTGGTGGGTGTTATTGTGCGCAAATTCAGCCAGGGGCAGTAGAGATGACCAGTTGTCTTGATGTTGGTTAGCATAGCAACAAAGGTACTCCTCTAACCACTGGTTCTTACGCTCTGTTTGCCCATTAGTCTGGGGATAGAAAGCGGTTGATAGTCTGCAATCTATTTTCAAGATCTGACACATTTGTTTCCATATTCAAAAGGTAAATTGAGTACTCCTATCAGTTGTTATACTAGTTGGGATACCATGTAATTTGATGATGTTGGAAATGAGTAATTTGACTGTTTCCAGACTAGCTGGTATCTTGTGGTAGGGAATAAAATGTGACATTTTAGTGAATAGGTCAATAACAACCATGATAGTGTTGTTTTTGTCAGATAACGGTAATTCAACAATAAA
Organism: Bombina bombina; assembly: GCF_027579735.1. NCBI lineage: Eukaryota > Metazoa > Chordata > Amphibia > Anura > Bombinatoridae > Bombina > Bombina bombina. The sequence continues at coordinate 178,419,451 of NC_069499.1, read as the reverse complement.
GTCGATTGCAATTTCCTTCCACGACCTGTCAGGTATTGGAAGTGACATTAAATATCCAGGGTGTCCCACTAACTGAGACTCATGGACTGTTTCTAGAACAGAGTCTCTAAGTTTGTATCAACTTTAGATGTAAAAACTTCCCAACTTTCAAGATGTAGTTTGACATCTTTAATCATGTTAGGCCACCAGTAAAATCTGGTGAGGAGTTGCATAGTATGATTAATTCCAGGGTGTCCCACTAACTGAGACTCATGGACTGTTTCTAGAACAGAGCCTCTAAGTTTGTAGTGGTATATAGATTTTATCATGATGGTGATATAAACCATCCTGGTTCTGTTCCAAATCATATTTATTTTTGGTTTGGTCTAGGTTTTGTTCTAGTCTAAGTTTGTCAGGTGAGCTAGTAACAGCACTAAGAACCAGGGATGGAGGAATCAAGGAACCATTACATGAGTCATGTATGGTTCTTTGTGGTAATCGGGATAGTATATCCGCCTTGGTGTTTTTAGATGTGGGTCTATAGGTAATGACATAATTAAACCTAGAGAAAAATAAGCTCCATCTTACTTGTCTGGATGTAAGAGTTCTATTTGATTTCAAATACTGTAAGTTTCTGTGGTCTGTAAATATGACTATAGGCTCTTTCTGTAATGAATGCATATATATTTGGAATTACAAAATTATATACATTTTTAAATATTTAAATGTATGGAAAGTACTTGTATAATGTTTATAAAACCAATAGTTCATCCATAATTTTTTTTGTAAATATAGATGTCTAACAAGTTTGTCCCATATACAGGAGGCTTGTATACTTAACTATTCTCCAAATGAGTAATTTTTATTCTATGAATCTTTAGATTAACAACATGTTTAAACGTGAACCAGTAACACAATAAAGTGGTAATATGGTTAATCTAAGTCTCAATAAATCTGCAGAGTGACATGTCATGCTAGCGTGAGCAAGGATAGAAATGAATGGAAAGATCTTACTGCTTCCAATTAATAGTACAAGGATGGAAGAAACTGATGTAATGGAAGTCTGAGGCCAAACACGCTGGAGGCGTAGACAAACGACTGTGGTGAAGGTTGTTGTCCGCTTGGGCACACTGAGAGCAGGGAGTCAGCCGTGGAAGGAGGTGTGTCAGCCTGAACACGCTGATAGTAGTGAGAGTCAGCTGCGGTGACGTCACAGGAGCGTGAATGTGATGAGAGAGCCGGTATGAGGAGGAGGCTCAGTAGGTAGAACAGGTCCATAGGACACATAACAGAAAAAAAAGGAATCAGCATAAAAATGAAACAGACTCCAAAGCTCATATATGTTAGAGAGCATAAAAAGAAATACCCCAAGGAAAAAAGAAGGGGAAATGAAAATAAAGCACAAATCCCACAATATAGTAAGGATAGGAGGAGGTCTGGAATAGAGCAGTCACAAATTCAATACCAAGCATGGTATAGAAGTTCCTGTCAGGCTTTATAGGTTGGCCAGAAACACGCCTCTTAAAGGTAAAGGGTCAAAATATGTTACAGGAACACACCAATCCTGTTCATATGTTCTTTCACAATTTGACCAATCGATATATTCACCAATGAAACGTTTCAATATATACCACATCACCGCTTGTCTGAGCAACGTAACTAACAGATTAATTTTGTGTTAGGAAAATTGTTCCTTAAAGGGAAACTAAACCCAACAATTTTCTGTCTTGATTCAGATAGAGAAAACAAATTTAAACAACATTACAATTAACTTCTATTATTTATTTTGCTTCATTTTTTTAGATATCTATAGTTGAAGACAAAAGACATGCACATGGGTGAGCCAATCACATGAGGCTTCTATGTGCAGCAACCAATCAGCAGCTACTGAGCCTATCTAGATATGCATTTCAGCAAAGAATATCAAGATAATAAAACAAATTAGATAATGGAAGTAAAGTAGAAAGTTGTTTAAAATTGCATGCTCTTTCTAAATCATGAAAGAAAAAATGTGGGTTTCATGACCCTTTAAGGTCAATCAAACAATCGTTTTCTTACAATTATAATTTATGTAACAACACTGCATCATTATAATACTCACTATAAAATAAAAAAGCTTTTTATTCAAAACATCTTCAAGATATAGGGAAAGATATTAATAATAATTATTAATAATTTTTATTGATTTACTAAATAATTCTAAATAATCCATAGAAAATATATATATTGTTTACAGTATCTATAATAATTTTTAATAATTATTATTAATATTTTTCAATATTTTATATTTAATATTTCAATAACGCGCCTTAAGATAACTAATTCTTCATGTGCGCTAACCCGACACCACATTGAACCTAAAGTAAGAAACCCGAAGCATGTTACGCATATTTTACAATCCAATGTTCTTTACATAGAACTGTTTTTATTTTTATTATTTTTTATATATATACTGTATATATATATATATATATATATATATATATATATATATATATATATATATATATGTGTGTGTGTGTGTGTGATCATGTCTATATCTATATATGGAATGAGAAATATTAATAACTCTTGCAAGGTTAGTGTACACTCCATTAAAGTCTATGGGGAGAAAAAGTTAACATGGTCATGAGATCCGAGGCCTTAATCAAGTAAAAATGGTTTAGAATATAGATTTTTTAATTTTCCAATGCAAGATTTAAGAGGTATTTTACGTGCCACAAATGCTTTGGCAAAAAATTATGTGTTATTGCAGTGTTAACTGACGCATTAGAATGGGTGCTGCATGGATTGGAATGGAACAGCTGTTATATAGGGAGATTGACTTTTATAAAGGAGGATGTTGAGGTTAGTAGAGTAGTAAAACTATAGGCAAGTACTCTCAATGATAGTAGGCATGTCATACAACACATAATGCAAGGATGAGAAATGTTTCTAGAAATTAAAAGCACTTCTAACAAGTGTTTAAACTGATGAAAATTACTAACCACCTTTCCATGGACTATAAATATGTTAGAATCAAATTAAATACACTGTCTAATAATATCTAATATCTATAAGCAAATGTAATTATTTTTTAACTGAGTTTATCTTGAATGTCCTTCAAATTTAAAGGCTCCGGTGTTTCAGAAGGGTTAAAATGATTGTCTGGGGATGCCGTTTTCAGGGGAAGGTTTCATTATATTGCTGAGCTGAAACATTTTTTAAGTGGGATCACACTGATATATTTAAAGAAAGTTCTCCTCTGTGAGTCTGCTTCTTGGTGTTGACTGTTAAAGAATAATCTACTGCCAGCCTAATGTGCCCAGTGAGATATGGCTGAAACTCCCTTACAAGGTCCACAGAAGGCAGAAACTATTGTCTGGGGGGCCATGTTCCTCATTCAGGTGAGTATTGCCTGGTATTTTAAAGCTGGACAATCAGACTGATATATTTCAGGAAAAGTCTCCTCTCTTAAAAGCACAATAGGGCTAAAAGAGGCTGCTCCCAGGTGGTGACCCACCAAAACCTAGCTACTGCCTGCTTAATGTACCTAGAGGGATATAGCTGCACCTAACAGACGAGGCCCACAGATGGCTAAAAATATTATCTGGGGTTGCCATGTTCCTTGTTCAGAGGAGGATTGCGTGGTATTTCAGGGTTGGACTGTCTTTGTCAAGCGGGATTACACTGATATACTTCGATAAAGTCTTCCAAAAATAGGTTGTTTCAAGGTGGTAACGCACCAGTGAACAAGTTACTACGTTGTTATTTGTTCCTAGTTGAGCACTGCTCTTTCTTTGTATACGTGTTTAATTTTATGTAGATATGCCTTCCCTATCTTAAAACAAGTGGTACAATTAAATAATTTGGCAACATAGTATAAACCCCGATACAACATTATATATTGGAAGAGATTTGCATAGCACTACTTGATATATGAATACCAAAAGGTGTCAAGATTCAAAATCAACCTCTTGCCTCCCATCTTAATTAATTTATCTATAGGACACTACGGGTTAGAGTACAAGTGGACTGCAATCGATATCACCGGGGTTGTTATCTTTTGTGTTATTACAAGTGGACCAAAGCTTCCTAACGCAGATTAAACTTTTTTAGGGTACTCTAAACTTTTAATGGATTCCACAGGAGGTGCTATTAGCTCACTGATTGTGCTTGTATTGCAAAAGACTGCCGTAAAATCTAGAACTTTTTAAGACCTGAAGAAAATCATTACCATTAAAGGAACATGACACCCAAAACGTTTCTTTCATTATTCAGATAGAGCATGTGATTTTAAACAACTTTCTAATTTACTTCAATTATCACATTTTCTTTGTTCTCTTGGTGTCTTTTGTTTTAAATCAGGGGACGTATGATGAGGAGCATAAACGTGTCTTGAGCACTATATGGCAGCAGTTTTGCAAAAATGTCATCCATTAGCGAGAGCACTAGATGGCAGCACTATTTCCTGCCATTTAGTGTCCCTGACAACCACCTAGGTATCTCTTCAACAATGAATACCATGGGAACAAAGCAAATTTGCTAATAATAAAAAAATTGGAAACTTTTTAAGAATTGTATGCGCTGTCTAAATCACAAAAGAACATTTTTGGGTTTCACATCCCTTTAATAGTATAGCACAGAGCTACATAATGAACACCACTTGCATAACATGGGATTAACGTTCAAGCAATAAAAACATAAATTTTACTATACGCCCCCATTAAAGTCTATTATGTGAGGAACTTTGGACACAAGAGCGCTAATATTTTTGCACTCCACTTGTAATCTAGGCCTCAGTGTGAGATGATGATAGGGATATTATAAAATATTAGAAATTGAAGAAATATAAAAAGATATAGGTAATACTTTATGCAAGGAAAAACATAAAATAAGGATTTTAATGAGAACACATTATCATATTGACAATTATTAATATGGTATAAAAGATCATAAAAAAATAAAACTGACAGAAATACCTCCTTGTAGAAAAATTATTTTGCATTGTGTATCCATATATTAAATAAGATGATAAAACAGGAACAATACCAACATTATTTTAAATATTTGAGAACATCTGCCAAGTACCCCAGGATGTTAAATTCTGAATTTTTCTCTACTCTGTCTGTATTCTTATTTGACTCATTTGTGTTCAAATACAGAAATACTTTAAATTAAGTCTCGGCATTATTGAGGTTTGAAACTGAGAGGCACTGAGGGCCTTATATTCAAAAACTCGCTGGCATGGAGAGAAATCTTTGCAATTTTTCTTTAGACCTTGTATTGCAATGTAGGAGTCTCTGTTTCACATAAAGAACACTACATAGCAATATAAACATGTCTTGACAAAATGTGTGCCGTACCGACGAGGCTTCTTAGAATATCTTGCCTGAGCAGCAAAGTTTTAATTATCAGGCCCTGAGGTAGAATACATCATTATTTCATCACTTCCCACATCTCCAAGTAATAAACTGCATGTTATTTTGTGTCATTGGAACCCATGTTTTATAAATATATATAAGCTAGAAGCTTTCCTCTCAGCATGTCATTTCTTTATAGGTACATTTGGGGCAACACAATGTGTTGTTGTCTCTGCTTTATCATTTGACAGTGCACTAGTTGCCACACCACGCAAACAGTGCTATTTATGTACAGCACAAGCATCTCATACACACTTTGCTGTTCTATTAGCTGGGTGCTTGACATACTGTTACTCATCTTGCACAGTGTGACCTGCTTGCAGTTATACAAATTGTGACCTTTGCCTGTATAACACACCCTGCTGTGCCCTGCGAGCTATCATAGTATTCTGTATAATGCGTTCTGAATGGCCATCATACAAAGGCCCCGATGATCGAAAGTGCTACGAGGCAGCAAAATATTACACCGCTATTTTGTGAAACCCAGTCTAAATATTCCAAGCTTCAGACATATTGGCATCCCTGAGAGGCTTTTACTTTACATGCCATTGGTTGGCAATGCTATAGATCAGTGGTTCCCAACCTTTTTTCTCTCCTGTACCCCTTGATTAGGCTTTTCATTTATGAGTACCCCCTCTCTTCATTACCCCCACCCATCCCTCAAAAAAGTTTTTTTTTAAAATTTAAACTATTAATTATCAGGGTATTATCAGGTATAAATAAACTATCTATTATCCGGTATTAATAAACTATTTATTATCAGGGTATTGTCAGGTATTAATAAACTATTTATTATCAGGGTATTGTCAGGTATTAATAAACTATTTATTATCCGGTATTAATAAACTATTTATTATCAGGGTATTGTCAGGTATTAATAAACTATTTATTATCAGGATAAACCCAGATAATAAATAGTTGATTAATAACTGACAATACCCTGATAATAAATAGTTTAAGGTAAGCTATACCTGAATGGCATACGACTGTACGTGTATCAGCAGGATTAAAACTCAGCATTAGCAGGAGGGGCCCTGCTGTGTGGCTGGCGCCCCTGGCAGCTACCTGATTGCCCCTAAACACAGCACTGGGGGGGAGTCAAAGGAAAATGATCATAAAAATATTTAAATTTGTGAGATCAGATCAATATTAACCACCCAGCTACTATGGATGTTTTTAGTTGGAAGTGAGGCAATCTGAATCAAGCAAGCACTAGCAGCAGTACTTTACTTACCGGTACTGACTATAACTTATTTGGAGATGCAGACCCGCCTCGCCTGTGTGAGTTACAACTTCCAGGGCTCTACGACACGTGTCCATGCAGCTATGCTGCTGCAGTGCCGCTTTTAACTGCGCACTCGCAGCCAAAATTTTGTGCACGGCACAGGGGTGGGTGGAGCAGGGGTGAAACAGGGTGATCATTAATATGTGGACCAGAGTCATCCACACCCAGTCCACATATTTCAGGTGCAGGGGCTCCCATCTGCCTATATGTCAGGCCAGGACTTCACTTGTCACTTTCCGGGTGAGCGATCCTTCCTTCCACAGTTCCATGATGGTTATTAGTTGATGACCTATTGAGAGTGCCCCCCGACCCTCCCCCTGCTTCTTCCACCATTACCAACAATATATTTGCTTACCCCCTACCAGTCCGCCGCATACCCCCAGGGGTACATGTACCACAGGTTGGGAACCGCTGCAATAGATAACTACAAACTTTGCCACCCATATTGGTGATGTATAGTAAATGATCCATTTAAATAGAACTGCTGTGAGCCTAGCCACTAATGCTAAAAACCCTAAACCAAAGTACCACACAATCGTAAACTAACACAATCTATTCTATCTATCCTATGAATCTCTAAACTGTCACAAACCCACCGCACGTACCTATCCTATTAACCCTTAAACAGTCACATATCCACCGCAACTACCTATCTAAACTATTAACCCCCAAATCGCCACATACCCACAGCAACTACCTATCTAAAATATTAACCCCTATACCATCACATACCCACCACAAGTACCCTACACTATTAATCCTAAACTGCCATAACCCCCAAAGCAAACTAACCCTACTCTACCTTAGACCTAACCCCCCTGTAAACCAAAACCCGTTACTGAAAAAAAAAATTACCCCAAACTGCCACAACCCCTAATTAAAACAAACCATACTCAATCTAACACCTATCCCTCTCTAAACTAAACCCCATCACAGAAGTCACGAAAAAAGAAATAAAATCTAAAATTACTGAAAACAAAACAAAATTAAGTTACGGAAAATAAAAAGATACAGTATCCAAAATAAAAAACCCTCCATTATACCTAACACTAATCTACATGTCCAGAAAAAGAAACCCCACCAAAAACAAAAAACCTAAACCCTAGCAATAAAATAAATCACATAAAGATAATTCAGCTGTTTTAAAAAAATTAAATATTATACATTCTTATTTATGATGCAAATTCTTTTAACTACTGTTTATAAATTAATATGTATTTATTTTTTCTGTTGTGTCTTATTGTAAACATGAATATATTTTTTATCATTTATATTTATGTTACAGAAGTCATTAGTTTCACAATTCTATTATTATATTATCATATTGTTTAAAGTATTGTATATACATTAGACATGTACGTTTTTGTTTCAGACAAAGTTTGGCCGATTCTGCAATTCAGATGCATCTGAATTTCCAAATCGGCACATCATGAAAAATTCCGAAAATGAATAAATATGTTTCTGAATTTTCGGATCCATTATTCATATTCGGAATTTTTCATTGTTTTTCATTGTTCCTTCCTAAACCACAGTTCCCTGACACTAACTCTAAGGGGCATATTTAACAAGCTCCGTATGGAGCTTGATGGTCCGTGCTAAAGACCGCTGCTCCATAACGGACAGACATCGGCAGAAATCAACCCGATCCTATACGATCGGGTTAATTGACACCCCCTGCTAGCCGCGATTGGTCGCAAATCTGCAGGGGGCGGCGTTCCATCAGCAGTTCACAAGAACTGCTGGTGCAATGATAAATGCTGTCAGCATTTATCGATGTGCAGCGGACATGATCCGCAATATCGGATCATGTCTGCTCGCACTTTCTTAAATAGGCCCCTAAGTCGCCGACACAAACTAAACCTATTAATCCCTAAACCGCACCCCCCACATCGCCAACACTAACTAAACCTATTAACCCCTAAGCCGCCATTCTGAAACATTGCTGACAAGAATTAAACCTATTACACCTAAACCACCCCCCACATCGCCGACACAAACTAAACCTGTTAATCCCTAAACTGCCATTCTGAAACATTGCCAACATGAACTAAACCTTTACCCCTAAATTGCAACCCCCCCCACATTGCCGCCACTATATAAAGCTATTAACCCCTGAACCGCACCCCCCACATTGCCAACACTAACTAAACCTATTATACCCTAAACCGCCGTTCCAAAACATCGCCGACACTAACTAAAGCTATTAACCCCTAAACTGCCGTTCACAAACATTGCCAATACTAAATAAAACTATTAACCCCTAAACTGCCGGCCCCCACATCGCAACAACCTAAATTAAACTATATTAACCCCTAAACCTAATACCCCCTAACTTTAAACCTAAACCTAACCCTAAACCTAACACCCCCTAACTTTAACATAATTAAAATATAACTAAATTAAAGTTACAATTATTGGGGGACTTCCGGGCGGCAGCCATCTTAGTGGTCGCACTGAGCTTCAGCTCCTTTCTTTAAAAATTCACTAATTCTGGTCACCAGAAGTAGATATATACTTCTCAAAACAGTGAAGAAGCTTAGCTGTTGGCGTCCTGATCTGAGATATATAGGGTTTTGGATTGCGACGTGGCATAATAGCCCTCAGTACCGAACTATTACTCTTGACGCCTTCTCCTATACCTGAAGCCTTAACATCGTCCCCAAACTAACTGTGCCTGAGTGCGCAGCTCTTTATCTAAGAGGAGTAGATTAGTGCAGCAACTTGAGGTTAAACGTTGAGTGCCCCTATGCTGCCTTTTAAATTCAATCGCTGAAATAAGTTGAGAGCTACAATCACCGGGAGGGAAGAGTGCGCAATTACTGTGAAACTAAAATGGAGGCACTTTACAGGTGGGAGACAAGAATACATCAGCTGCTAAACGATCATTTCAACACTTTGGAAGTACAAATCTCTCAATCCTCCTCCTTTACGAAGAGAAAATGTCACCAGCTGAAGCTGGAAAAGGAGAGCTAGCTTTATTAAAGGAAATGTTGAGAGAGTCGATACTAATAGAGGACCCTTCAGAACGGGATCTCGAGACAGACTTAGGAAGTGATGACAATATGGAGCACCGAGCCCTAGCACTAAAAAACCAACTGCCTGGAGGCAAGGAGAGCTGCGACGAGTTAACGCATCATCCGATTACCACAACTAATTTGGTAATAGCTGCTACACCGCTGAGCAATGAGGGAGAGCAGCTGTCCACTTCGAGGGCGCAATGGAGGAGCCCACTACGTGGTCAAGCTGCCGATCACACCCTGACATATAAAGATCAAGACCACCACCGGAGTTATCTGCCTTGATATCCAAACAAGCCAGACCCCGGTGGTGAGGTGTACCAGCTGGCTGGAGGAGAGTCGTGCTGCGACGCTGCATTACCCAATTTTTGCAACCATTGTGTCCCGATCTGCAGCAGTGGCTGGGACAATGATGACCATTGCGATAGAGCCGTTACCTACCCCGGTGTCATGCCTAAAAGACAGGAGTGGGTTGATGCTGTAATGGTACAGTATAAGTAGATGGCAAAGTCTATCTGCCACATATCTTTGGGACTTATTCTTATTTAACACTTAGTTAGCTTTATGTACACTACTACTGCCCCCCCAGAGGTGTGATGACAATTTTATTACTGGGGTGAACTGCTTGGAGCTAATTTCATAATAATGACGGACTTTCTATGTGGATTTGAAAAGACTCACCCCCAAAATCTGTTTTGCAGTGTAATTTCCCTTCCTTAACATATCTTACACTACATTTTGACCACATCATCCTCTTTATGCATGTTGTCTTACTCCAAGCTGCATAGGCTCGAAAGCCTACTACCAATTAAGCATATTAGGTGATGTGCATCTCTGTAATGAGAAGGGGTGTGGTCTAATGACATCAACACCCTATATCAGGTGTGCATAATTATTAGGCAACTTCCTTTCCTTTGGCAAAATGGGTCAAAAGAAGGACTTGACAGGCTCAGAAAAGTAAAAAAATAGTGAGATATCTTGCAGAGTGATGCAGCACTCTTAAAATTGCAAAGCTTCTGAAGCGTGATCATCGAACAATCAAGCGTTTCATTCAAAATAGTCAACAGGGTCACAAGAAGCGTGTGGAAAAACCAAGGTGCAAAATAACTGCCCATGAACTGAGAAAAGTCAAGCGTGCAGCTGCCAAGATGCCACTTGCCACCAGTTTGGCCATATTTCAGAGCTGCAACATCACTGGAGTGCCCAAAAGCACAAGGTGAGCAATACTCAGAGACATGGCCAAGGTAAGAAAGGCTGAAAGACGACCACCACTGAACAAGACACACAAGCTGAAACGTCAAGACTGGGCCAAGAAATATCTCAAGACTGATTTTTCTAAGGTTTTATGGACTGATGAAATGAGAGTGAGTCTTGATGGGCCAGATGGATGGGCCCGTGGCTGGATTGGTAAAGGGCAGAGAGCTCCAGTCCGACTCAGACGCCAGCAAGGTGGAGGTGGAGTACTGGTTTGGGCTGGTATCATCAAAGATGAGCTTGCGGGGCCTTTTCGGGTTGAGGATGGAGTCAAGCTCAACTCCCAGTCCTACTGCCAGTTTCTGGAAGACACCTTCTTCAAGCAGTGGTACAGGAAGAAGTCTGCATCCTTCAAGAAAAACATGATTTTCATGTAGGACAATGCTCCATCACACGCGTCCAAGTACTCCACAGCGTGGCTGGCAAGAAAGGGTATAAAAGAAGAAAATCTAATGACATGGCCTCCTTGTTCACCTGATCTGAACCCCATTGAGAACCTGTGGTCCATCATCAAATGTGAGATTTACAAGGAGGGAAAACAGTACACCTCTCTAAACAGTGTCTGGGAGGCTGTGGTTGCTGCTGCACGCAATGTTGATGGTGAACAGATCAAAACACTGACAGAATCCATGGATGGCAGGCTTTTGAGTGTCCTTGCAAAGAAAGGTGGCTATATTGGTCACTGATTTGTTTTTGTTTTGCTTTTGAATGTCAGAAATGTATATTTGTGAATGTTGAGATGTTATATTGGTTTCACTGGTAAAAATAAATAATTGAAATGGGTATATATTTGTTTTTTGTTAAGTTGCCTAATAATTATGCACAGTAATAGTCACCTGCACACACAGATATCCCCCTAAAATAGCTATAACTAAAAACAAACTAAAAACTACTTCCAAAACTATTCAGCTTTGATATTAATGAGTTTTTTGGGTTCATTGAGAACATGGTTGTTGTTCAATAATAAAATTAATCCTCAAAAATACAACTTGCCTAATAATTCTGCACTCCCTGTATAACATGTAATGATCTGAACTGTTTTGAATGTTCCCTATTGTGGACTATTAGAAATATCTGCACTTACTCCCTAATACTGTTCCGTGATAACTAGGGTGTATAACATTGTGTATGTAATGCAGCCATCTCTGCCCTACCCAGTACATCACTGCAGGGAAATTCTATAAGTAGTGAGGGCTCCCAATTCAATTCAAATGTATGCTCTCTGCCATATTAACCCCATATCTGCTCTAGATTTTAAACCTCCAGAACACTCTATGAGGACTGGATTGTCTAATGGGTCTTGTTCTTGGATATGTTCAGTATAGTGCATTTAGGTTTTAATATGTCTACGCATGCCTGGGCACTTTGCATTTTTATTTTTATACAAAATATGTAAAATTAGTTAAAATATCAAACTTGATGTAATTTTTATTTTTAGGATGCTGTATAGTGCCTCTCTAAAAGTTAACCTACCCCCCAATCAAGGTATATATCAAGATGCAGGGCGTTCACGCTAATCATAGACATCCTAGGTTTATATTTTAGTTGAAATCTCGCTATTTTATTTACTGGGATGGACTGGTTCAATGCGCCACTATGCTTGGTGGTGGTGGTGACCCTTGCTACATACCCGCTATATTATGCGCTAAAAGCCAAGACCTCATATACATCAGATCTGCTAAACCGCCTCACATATATATAATGACCCAAATGAACCTCGCCACTTGTCAAATACACTGCAAACTCTTAATATAGCTATGTTCTAATTTACAACACCCTAGCTTACTATTAATATTTTGTATTAATTGCTGGTTTCTCCTTTTATTATTATACGTCTATCCCATATTGTACTATTGTTGAAATTGTTCATGTTGTGCATCACTGTCATAGTACGCTCTCAGTGTGCTATCCTATACTATACACTAGGGGCCAAGACCTGTGAATACATTAGTTATGCTAAATCTCCTCACATAATGAGCTAAATGAGCCTAGCCACTTATTAAATATGTTGCAAGCTCATACTATAGCTAGGTTATAATGTGCATTACCTTTGCATATTATTAATATGTTATATTAGTTGCTGATTTCTTCCTTTATGATTATTATTATATGACTATCTCATATTGTACTATTGTTGAAAATCCTCATGTTGTGTTTTATTGACATTGTACTCACCCAGTGTGATTGTGGCTCAAAACACCCATATTTTAAGGTCCAAGGGTGACCGTGTTTTACACTAGAGCGCCTCATCTAAGCCATTTAATTCACATTGGTCCATGACTCATGAGTGGCCTGTTGAAGCATTAGAGGTGCACTCATCCCATATATAAAAATAAAATGAGGTTCTGCTTGTCTAATTCAATAGTAACCTGCTTAATAGAACTGTACTGACTTTTAATATGTTTGCAGCCGTGTATTCTGTACTCTAATATTTGCTGTTTTATATGTAATGGCTAACATTTTTTTGATGTACCTGCTGTATTCAATTTTGAACTCTTGTTGAATGTTAGTTATTTGTATAACCTCAATAAAAATTATATAAAAAAAAAAAAGTTACAATTATTAACTAATAATAACTATTTAAATCTAAATACAAAGTATCTTAACTATATTAACCCCTAAACCTAACACCCCCTAACTTTAAACCTAACCCTAAACCTAACACTAAAACTAATACCCCCTAACTTTAACATAATTAAAATATAACTAAATTAAAGTTACAATTATTAACTGAATAATACCTATTTAAACCTTAATACAAATTAACTTACCTGTGAAATAAAACCTAAACTAGCTACAATATAACTAATTAGTGTAAGGCAGCTTAGGTTTTATTTTTATTTCACAGGTAAGTTATTTATTTTAACTAGGTAGACTGTTAGTAAAAAATAGTGATTAACTATTTACAAACTACCTAGTTAAAATAAATATAAACTTACCTGTGAAATAAATATAAAACCTAAGCTGCCTTACACTAAAATCTACCATTACAAAAATAAAAAACACTAAAATTACAAAAAATAAAAAACTACTATTACAAAAAATAACCAACGAAATTATCCAAAACAATAAAAATTATTCCTATTCTAATACCCCTTTAAAAAAAAAAAACCCACCCGAAAAAAAATAAATCCCTAATCTATAATAAACTACCATGGGCACTTAAAATGGCCTTTTGTTGGTCCTTAAAAGGGCCTTTTGTAGGGTATTGCCCTAAAGCTCTTTTGCTAAAAAAGAAAAACACAAAGACCCACTAACATTACAAAACACCCCCCAAACCCACAAAATAAAAATAAAGTTAAACCTAATCTACCCATTGCCCTGAAAAGGGCATTCAGCTCTTTTACTGCCCTTAAAAGGACATTCAGATCTTTTAAGAGTGCCCACCCTAATCTAAAAAAACCAACCCCAAAACGAAAAAAAAAACCATTACATAAAATAACAAATGAATTATCAAAAATAATAAAAAATATTCCTATTCTAATACCCATTTAAAAAAACACCCCAAAATAAAAAACCTAATCTATAATAAACTACCAATAGCCCTTAAAAGGACCTTTTGTAGGGCATTGCCCTAAGTTAAACAGCTCTTTTGCTCAGAAATAAATACAAAGACCCACTAACATTACAAACCCCCCCAAACCCAAAAAATAAAAAAAAACTATCTAAAAAACCTAATCTACCCATTGTATGGGCATTGCCCTGAAAATTGCATTCAGCTCTTTAACTGCCTTTAAAAGGGCATTCAGCTCTTTTAAGAGTTCCCACCCTAATCTAAAAAAAACCCTCCCCAAAAAATCTTAAAAAAACTAAACACTAACCCCTCTTTAGGTACTCACAGTTGTTGAAGTCCCGCTTGAACGATCTTCATCCCGGCGGCTCAATCTTCATCAAGGCAGCTCCATCTTCATCCATCGTGGGACTGGCTTCTACTTCATCCCTGCGGAGGTGGAGCGGTGATGCGTGGAGGCGGAGGTCCAGACCGAAGTCCGCGAGGAGGTCCAGGCGGAGGTCTATCGATCCAACGTGGAGGTCCTCTTCATGCGATCATCCGCCACACACTGAGGATTGAAATGCAAGGTACCCCTTTTATACTGGGGGTACCATTGCATTCCTATTGACTGAAAAATTTGAATCAGCCAACAGGAATTAGGTCTGCTAAAATCCTATTGGCTGTTCAATTTCGAATCAGCCAATAGAATGAGAGCTGCTTAAATCCTATTGGCTGATTTAAACAGCCACCTTATACTTTATATCATTTATTTGTATTAATCAATTATTTCTTAAATACCACCTTCATCCACCTTATATAAACGTTTTTTTTTTAAAAATAATACTTTCATGGTTTTTAAATGAATAAAATGTTCATCATAAAAACTTTGATTTTTAAAAGTTCATTTCTTCTCAATATTGATACAAAGTTGCGGAGTTCCAGCTAAAAGTTCATATATACTATGTAATCCGATACACTTTTGTTCTTTTGTTCTCAGAAGAAAATGCAGGAATGTTATTTATAAATTTGTAATACTTAAGTCTTTTTTGCAAATATTTGTCAGTGTTATTAAAGGGCTTACCGGGTCTTCTGACACGATACAAGAATCTCCTGGAAGTTTGTTTCTTTTGAGCCTGTATTTGCCTGTATGGCTCCGGTGGTTCAATACCCTCTATTATGTTTTATCTTTGGCTGTCATTTCCGGCAGCAAGCTTTTCGATTGGGTATGAACTTGCGCTGCACGCTCCGGCGTGTAAACAGCTCCTCCGATGTTCAATATACAAACGGCCGTTTGTTTTGATTACCTTCTTCTTCCCCCGTACTCAATTTGTCTTTGAGATCTTGCAGGGGATGTGTGAGTTGCAATAGAATAACGTCTACGCATTTCGCCGGTTGGCTTTATCAATCGAAAAGCTTGCTGCCGGAACTGACAGCCAAAGATAAAACATAATAGAGGGTATTGAACCACCGGAGCCATACAGGCAAATACAGGCTCAAAAGAAACAAACTTCCAGGAGATTCTTGTATCGTACAAGATTAGAAAGCAGAAAGGAGGCATACAAAATCTTCCCGGTAAGATTGAAATACCGCCAGACACACCAAGTGTCAGAAGACCCGGTAAGCCCTTTAATAACACTGACAAATATTTGCAAAAAAGACTTAAGTATTACAAATTTATAAATAACATTCCTGCATTTTCTTCTGAGAACAAAAGAACAAAAGTGTATCGGATTACATAGTATATATGAACTTTTAGCTGGAACTCCGCAACTTTGTATCAATATTGAGAAGAAATGAACTTTTAAAAATCAAAGTTTTTATGATGAACATTTTATTCATTTAAAAACCATGAAAGTATTATTTTAAAAAAAAAAACGTTTATATAAGGTGGATGAAGGTGGTATTTAAGAAATAATTGATTAATACAAATAAATGATATAAAGTATAAGATATATTGTGTTATAAAGTATAAGATATAAGATAGGCTAGATATAATAATTTTGACATAGAGGGAGACGTCCCATATCTGAACAGATTGTTTTTATAGTCATTATCTTACACAAATCACATGCCATAAATCTCAATATATGTTTTAATAATACAAATCTGTTTTAGTAATAGAAATCTGTTTTTATAATGTTCGTAAAGGTTTTTTAACATACTTGTTTTCTAATCTATGTTGTAAATAAATTACATATATATAAAATATCAATCTCCATATCTTCCTTTAAGCTTTTCAAGCGCTCCCAAACTATATAAATTTAAAGGTATCTGTTTAGTGATTTGGTAATCATAGGGAAGATTGCCTGTGAGGGAGCATAAGGATAACAACTTGGCGCTTATCTTAAATTAACCCATATACTTGATTTAAACAGCCAACAGGATTTTAGCAGCCCTAATTCCTATTGGCTGATTTAAATTTTTCAGCCAATAGGAATGCAATGGTACCCCCAGTATAAAAGGGGTACCTTGCATTTCAATCCTCAGTGTGCAGCGGACGATTGCATGAAGAGGACCTCCACGTTGGATCGATGGACCTCCACCTGGACCTCCTCCCGGACTTCGGCCTGGACCTCCACCTCTGCGCATCGCTGCTCTGCCTCCATAGGGATGAAGAAGATGCCGGTCCCGCGATGAATGAAGATGGAGCCGTCTGGATGAAGATGCCACCTGGATGAAGATGGAGCCACTGGAATGAAGTTCAAGCCGGACTTCAACAACTGTGAGTACCTAAAAAGGGGTTAGTGTTAGGTTTTTTAAGGTTTTTTGGGGTGGTTTTTTTTAGATTAAGATGGGCACTCTTAAGGGCAGTAAAAGACCTGAATGCCCTTTTCAGGGCAATGGCCATACAATTGTCCTTTTCAGGGCAATGGGTAGATTAGGTTTAACTTTATTTTTATTTTGTGGGTTTGGGGGTGGGGGTTTCTAATGTTAGTGGGTCTTTGTCTTTGTGTTTTTCTTTTTTTAGCAAAAGAGCTGTTAATTTTAGGGCAGGGGTGGACAAACTTTTGTAAGGCAAGGGCTACCTCTAATTTTATTCCAAGTGGCGTGGTCACTTAACTAAAAAAAAAAAAAAACCACCAGTTGCTGGCTGAACATTTTATTTTTGCCACAAATAGGACCTGCTGGCTGGAAATTGTATTTTTTTCCACAAATAATACAGCTTTAAAAATCAGCCGTGCTCTTTAATAATAAATACAGCCGCACTCTTTAATTACAGTGAAAGCTCTCTCTTTACGTCACGCTGGGACTATCAAGCAATCTTATCTGTGTACCGCACCTGCGTATGAATAAGTAGTCTCACAATCAAGATGGCTCAAGTCTAGGGCTAGCAGAGTAGTCATGCCTGGAACACATGGGATCCCCACAGCTCTGGTACAATGATGACAATGAACTATTCTCAGCAATTCATAGACAGACTCATTCTACAAAGTAATTTTATTGGCTGGAGGCCATGTCAGGTTGATTAGGGAGCAGGTCCTGTTGGCTGCTCTCCATTCGTCCGCTACTAGCTGAAGACTACTGTAAATAGTTGGGACAGTGGCAGGACCTGCAGGCTATGTAGCGCCTTACACAGCAACCAGAGACTGGTATAGCAGCAACAGCACGGACCTGCACAATTTGGTGACAACAAATTCTGGGAACAGAAAGCTGCAGAAACTAGCACAAAGTATAGCTAATATTAGTGTGTCAGAGAAAGTATTGGAGAGAAGCATCAAAGCCTGGTACAGAGTAAGTAAAAGAATCTGAGGGTGAGTAACAGACCCTGGGGAAAAAAAACCAACACCAGACCATTCACCCAGGAGAACCTGGTGAGAAGTAACGGAGGACAGAACTAGAAAGTAGCAGCAGAATATCAGACAGAGCAGGACCTGGAACTGCTAAACCCAGGGATACCAAGCAGCATCTCAACCTGGCGCATGAAGAGTCTGTACTATGGACTGACCACTCTTGAGACAAAAAGTAGGAATGTTTGGGACAGGCAGTATATAAAGCTGGGGCAGTGAGTTCAGCTAAAACCGCATTTGCGCATGCTGAAGTACACATACCGCCATCATAGTCTCATAGCCGATTTCAAAAGTCTGCTGAAGAGAAACATTTCTCATACATCTACGGTGACGAGGCTCTTCACTCATAATCTAGATGTGTGAGAAGTGTTTCTCTTATTATGCAGACTTTTGAAATCTTCCAGGCGGTCACCTCAAAATTCACTCACGGTCCACTGGTAGACTGCGATCTACCTCTTGCCCACCCCTGCTTTAGGGCAATGCCCTACAAAAGGCCCTTTTAAGGGCCAACAAAAGGCCCTTTTAAGGGCCCTTGGTAGTTTATTATAATGGTAACGGTTTTGAATGCATCCGAATTTCAAAATTCAGAATGACACAAATAAATCCCGAAAATGAATTACCGACACATACTGAATTATTACGAATGTCTCAAACTAAACATTTTTTATGGCTCGAATCGAAACAAAACGAAGTGAACCGAATTTTTTGAATGCTCTAATATACATTAAAATGTATTCATGTTAGCTTGTTGTGTTTATTAGTAATAACATAGATTTACATGTTAATATGTAATTATTTTATAAAAGTCAGTAGCATTAAATTATATTTTTGCATAACAGGCATGTAGTTATGTAGAACAATAGTTTTAATTATACTGTATTTAATAACAAATAATAAACACAGCAAGCAGCATTAATTATATGCAAAAATAAATAAATATATGTATTCTACATAACAATGCATCATTTTAAATATTGACTATTTATTATGAATAGGGCCTTAGCTTCTACATTTAGTATTAGGTTATGGAAGTTTAGGGGACAATGTTTAAATGATATGCATAGTAATGTACAATGCTTAAAGTATTATATATATCTATAGACTAAAAGGGATATAATTATGTTTTCTATTATTTTAAACATAAACATACATTTTTAAATATATATGTTTATGTTTGAAATAATAGCAAGCAACAATTAATCCCTTTTAAGATATCTACAATACAATACATTGTAGATGAAAATGCATATTTATTCAATGAGTTGTGGTAAATGCCGAGGGCCGGCTGAATATCGCCGGCCTAGTCGGGCTTCTAGAACTTAGTACTGGACCGGAATTGAGCCCGGTCAGGCACATCTTAAAAGGGGTGCCAATCAAGCAGGGTTTAGGGGATCAAGTTGCACTTTTAGTATGCTGTCTGCAATTTGATGAGGCACCTGGGGATACCACTTGTTTGGGGGTGCTACCTTCTGGGAGGAATGGAAGACACTTCAATTCTGGTCCCCCATTCCACTGAGGTTTTGCCGGCCCTCCAGCGATTGGCCAACAGAATTTTAGTGCATCTCTGTGACACATAATGTAAACATTGTTTATAATTTCAGCAACATAACTCCTATAGTTATGATGGGGAGGTTTACTATTTTATAGTCAGGTATTTTTCAGACTGTATGCAGTATGTGGGAGTTAGCTGGGGCATTCCAGGGGAGTGTAGGTTAGACATTACATAAGTGTAGGTGACATTAGGGACTTAGCTGGACATTACAGGGGGGTGTAGGTTAGGCTTGATGTAGGTGTAGGTGGTCAAGTTGAGTTAGCTGGGCAGTGCAGGGGGAGTGTAGGCTAGTTCTGATGTAAATGTAGGCAGTCAGAGGGAGGTAACAAGGCGGGGCAGGGGGGAGTGTAGGTTAGATGTGATGTAGGTATAGGCGTTCAGGGGGAGTTAGCGGGGCATGCTATTGGGAGTAGACTGCACTTTGATGTGGACACATCAACAGCAGTGCAATTTATTTGAATCAACAAAGTGCAGGTTGTGAGGTGAGTAGCAGCCATGCTTGTCATCGCTTGAGGTAGTTTGTGTAGGTGTACTGCAACTAAGGTCCCGCAGGCAATTTTTGGAGTGTGCCTACATTAAAACTGTGCCATGTAGGTCCACTTCAAATAGCCCCCCCAGCCACAGCAAAATGCAATGTTGGTGATGCGGATGGTGACGTCATACTCCCATTGACTTCTATGGGAAAAACATTGCCACTTACTGGCACTACTCGGCCATGCCCCTTTTTAAAAAAAAATCTCAAAAGATTGACGGACTGCGAGACTGACAAGGTCAGTAAGGCAGTTTATCGTCAGTATGTAGATGTTTTGAACAGCGGGGCCATAGTGTGCTTTAATATTCTTTACACTGTGTCCCACTGGCCATTATGCATAATGTGCCTTGCTGACCATTGCCTGAATAAGACCTCCTCTACAGTATACAGTGTTCTACTGTTAACCCTCAACTTGTTCTGCTGGCTATTACCTGGTCTATACTACCTGCTAACCTTATAAATCTGTCTACTTGGCCTGACACCTACTGAATTCTAAGATATGCCCCTGCTTTGTCCAGTCAAATGTCTGCTGTTCTCAGAAATTACTTAACATTTGTGTTATTATGACAGAGATAGATCCCATATACATTAATATATATTTGCTCAGTAAAGCATTTAAAACCATCTCTTAATATTTCTTTATATCTGGATACACTATCAATAATTTATAACAATCCAAACCATGATATAATAATCAAGTCAAGAAGTCAAATACTTCATTGGTCCATTTCCAACAGTCACTTACTATACTATACTTTCCGACACTTTGTCCAGGCTAATATCTATAATTCTATAAAGTTTCTTGTGATACATGTATATATGTTAGTTTATGTAAGCATATGAAGCTATTCCTAAGGAATCACCAAGTGGTATATGTAAAAATACTGAAATTCAAACTTAATCATAAAAATTCAATTACTCCAAAAACAAAAGTGAAAAAACAAAGTAAGCCATGATAATAATTTCCCATAATATTTAGCTTCTTAAAAGTTCTATCCATCCATCAAGAAGGTTTCAGGTTTGTGTTTTGAAAATGTATCCTGTTATTATATATTATATATTGCATACATTTGTTTTAATTATTGGAATTGAATTATTGTTTTTGCAATGCTTGTTTAGTTTAGTAGCTTTTTTTCTGAAAACAAACAAAATAGTTATTTTATAAATCCTATCAACATATGAAAGCAGGAGAAATAAAAAGGAATCCATTAGTTTAATCATTATTATTTTATAAAAATCAATAACTACTAGTAAAATTATTGAACTCTGCATAGTACATTCTTTGCTTTACAATTCTTTAACTAAATTAAAAGTTATATATGGTAATGCAGGTATTTCCCCACAAAGATTTGGAATTTTGTGGACATATAAAATGTTATGGTGAGCAGTATACATCTGAGTGTTTCCTGACAGTGACATGACACACTTGAAAATGATGGAAAGAAAAGAAGGAGGGGGCCGATGAAATAAGTGCCTCATCAGTACCCTGCTCATGTTCGCACGGCCGGGGCAGGCGTGTGCCCTGACTTGATTGTAATTGTCTGAATCTGTTCCTGCTGCTCAGGAGCCTGTGCTAATCTGTAATAAAAAAGCTGAGTTGGGGGAGGTGTTAATCATATGACAACTGACACTGCTCATATGACCCTTAACTACAGAAAGTTGGGTGTGGGGGACAGAAAGCTTTTTTTTTTTTATTAAGGTGCATTTTTATATTATATTTTCCTACACTTAAAAACTAACAACTATGATATATTTTAAAGTTAAAATCTGCGGTGAACATTGACATCATTTTAAATAGTTATTTACGGTTTTCACAAAAAAGAGAGAGAGAAAAAGCTTTTGTGAATTTTCTATAATTCAAATATATTTCTCTTTTAGGCTTTCCATCATGTAAAGTAAGATTTCACAAGAATCTGTAACAAGAAAAATGAATAAAACTCTACTCAAATGATAATGTTACAAAGTAAAACTTTGAAACAGAGATATATGGAAAAAAAAATGGGTATTTTTGCTTGATATTCTTATGTTGTATATTCTTTGCTTGCTTATTGGTTAACTTAGATGTTACATTTGTTGTTATTTTGTTTAACCTTATGATTAATCACTTCCCTTTATTGAATAGTGTGCTTAGAATGTAAAGTGAAAAATTATGTTTTAAAAGCCACAACACAGTTTTCAGTGTCATTATTTTGCACTAGATATTTACTAGATATTTGTGTCTGCATTTGATATTAATACAGTGGCCTCTATTTATCAAGGTCTGTCGGATCTGATCCGACAGTGCGGATCAGGTCCGACAGACCTCGCTGAACACGGCGAGCAATACGCTCGCCGTATTCAGCATTGCACCAGCTAGGAGCCAGCAACGCCGCCCCCTGCAGACTCACGGACAATGGGCTTGATAAATATGCCCCAGTATCTCACAAAAGTGAGTACACCCCTCACATTTTTGTAAATATTTTATTATTTCTTTTCATGTGACAACACTAAAGAAACAATACTTTGCTACAATGTAAAGTAGTGAGCGTACAGCCTGTATATCAGTGTAAATATGCTGTCCCCTCAAAATAACTCAAAACACAGCCATTAATGTCTAAACCGTTGGCAACAAAAGTGAGTACACCCCTAAGTGGAAATGTCCAAATTGGGCACAATTATCCATTTTCCCTCCCCGGTGTCATGCGACT
Organism: Bombina bombina; assembly: GCF_027579735.1. Taxonomy (NCBI): domain Eukaryota; kingdom Metazoa; phylum Chordata; class Amphibia; order Anura; family Bombinatoridae; genus Bombina; species Bombina bombina. The sequence goes on along the minus strand of NC_069499.1, from coordinate 178,396,462 downwards.
TGTTAGTGTTACAAGGTCTCAGGTGTGAATGGGGAGCAGGTGTGTTAAATTTGGTCTTATCGCTCTCACATTCTCATACTGGTCACTGGAAGTTCAACATGGCACCTCATGGCAAATAACTCTCTGAGGATATGAAAAAAAGTATTGTTGCTCTACATAAAGATGGCCTAGGCTATAAGAAAATTGCCAAGACGCTGAAACTGAGCTGCAGCACGGTGGGCAAGACCATACAACTTTTTCGCAGGACAGGTTCCACTCAGACCAGGCCTCGCCATGGTCGACCAAAGAAGTTGAGTGCACATGCTCAGCCGCGTCATATCCAGAAGTTGTCTTTGGGAAATAGACGTATGAGTGCTGCCAGCATTGCTGCAGAGGTTCAAGGGGTGGGGGGTCAGCCTGTCAGTGCTCAGACCATACGCTGCACACTGAATCAAATTGCTCTGCATGGCTGTCGTCAGAAGGAAGCCTCTTCTAAAGATAATGCACAAGAGAGCCCACAAACAGTTTGCTGAAGACAAGCAGATTAAGGACATGGATTACTGGAACCATGCCCTGTGGTCTGATGAGACCAAAATAAACTTATTTGGTTCAGATGGTGTCAAGCGTGTGTGGCGAGAACCAGGTCAGGAGTACAAAGACAAGTGTGTCTTGCCTACAGTCAAGCATGGTGGTGGGAGTGTCACAAGGCTGGTGCTAGGATTTTTGGCCACACAGACGAAGATACATTTTGACGCCCCCCCACCCCCCCAAGATTACATACCATCCTATTGCTAGTTAAAGGGATATGAACAGTTTGCTGAAGACAAGCAGATTAAGGACATGGATTACTGGAACCATGTCCTGTGGTCCGATGAGACCAAAATAAACGTATTTGGTTCAGATGGTGTCAAGCGTGTGTGGCGACAACCAGGTCAGGAGTACAAAGACAAGTGTGTCTTGCCTACAGTCAAGCATGGTGGTGGGAGTGTCACAGGGCTGGTGCTAGGATTTTTGGCCACACAGGCGAAGATACAATTTGACGCCCCCCCCCCCAAGATTACATACCATCCTATTGCTAGTTAAAGGGATATGAAACCCAATTTTTTTAGAGCATGAAATTTTAAGCAACTTTCTAATCAACTCCTATTATCAAATTTTCTTTGTTCTTGTGGTATCTGTATTTAAAAAGCAGGAATGTAAGCTTAGAAGCTGGCCCGTTTTTGTTCAGCATCTGGGTAGCATTTGTTTATTGGTGGCTAAATTCAAATCAGACAGTGGTTGTGCTGCATAACACATCAGACAGTGGTTGTGCTGCATAACACACATAATTATATATATTATATAAATATATTATATATATACTGTATATATATTATATAAATATATTATATCCTATATAATAAAAGGCCAAGTGTGTTTGTCCGAAGCTGTCATGCGCAGTAGAGACAGCACGAGGACAAACACACCTGGCCTTTGAGTCCCTAGCTGATCTGAGGCAGAAGTGGGTGTGAGCGGGGCGTGGCCACCATGAAGGGGCGTGGCTGCCACGAAGGGGGTTGGTCGGGCGTGAATTGCCGTGAAGGGGGCGTGGCTGGGCACGGTAGCGCGATAGAAAGGAGAGAGATAGAGAGGGGGAGAGAGATAGAGATGGGGAGGAGAGAGAGTGGGGAGAGAGAGGGGAGGGAGAGAGAGGGGAGAGGGAGGGGAAGGGAGAGAGAGGAGGGGAGAGAGAGAGTTCAAAAGAGAGGGGGGAGAGAGAACAGAAGAGGGGGGATAGAGAGAGGGAGAGAGAGACAGCAAAAGAGAGAGGGGGAGAGAGACAGCAAAAGAGAGCTGGGGAGAGAGACAGC